>NC_060281.1:68611277-68789802 GCF_021613505.1 Equus quagga | reverse complement strand
AGGGCGCGGGGCGCTGAGCCCCCGCGGCCCCGGCCGCCCTCCGCGCACGGCCGAGCCCGGGAGAGCGCGCAGAGGCGCAGCCGAGGAAGCGCCGCCAGCGCCGGCCGCCTGCGTCTGGGGAGGAGCGGCGCCCTGGGAACGAGCCATGCCCGGCGCCCGAGCGTAGCCGCCGGGGGCTGCTCCCGGGAGCCGCGGGCCGGGCCGGGCGCGCGACAGGAGCAGCCCCGCGCCGCGCCCACCGCGCGCCGAGGACCATGCCGCCCCCGGGCCGGGCGCCGCCGCTCGGGCTCCTGCTGGCGCTGACGGCGCTCCGGTGCCCAGGTAACGCGTCCCCAGACCCCATCCCCGACCCCCGCCGCCGCGCTCAAAGTTGGCTCCCGCACGGGGCAGCCACCTCCTTCTCAAGTCCCCGGCAGCTGGCATCTCCTGGACTTGGACAGATCTGGGAAGACCCCGGGAACCCAAGGGGTCCCCACCACGTACCCCTTTGCCCAGCGCGAGAGCCCACCCGGCGGCCTCTCCAAACCACCAGCTCCCCTGAGGGATCCTCAAGGCGCACGGGGGCAACAGACGGGATGCGCTCAGCCTCGCGAGGCGGGTGGGGGCGCGCCTCCAGGAATCTAGCCCCCTCCCCGCCCCGCCTTGGGCAGCCTCCCTCCAGGTCCTGGTTCCCGCGGGGTTTTGCTGTGGCAGGGCATCGGTGGACCCCTTCGCCCGGTCTCCTGACGCTCAGGGACGCACGGCCGTGCCTTCCCGGGACACCTGCGGGGCCCCCACCTTGAGGTCGTCTCGGTCGGAGCTGTCTGACTTGCGCAGCCTCTCCCCACTCCCCGCGGCACCCTGCTGCTTTTACTTTCCCCCCCGAAGGTGCCCCCTCCCCAAGTGGCCTTTCCTTGGTCAAGGCGCAGCTGGATGCTCGCCTCCTGCAAACGCGGGCTGCCCCAGCGCCTTGACCCCAAGGTGGCCAGGCAGCCCTGGGCGGGCAGGGCCGCCTGGAACGCGTGGAACGTGGTGATGCCCAGAGCCATTGCCTGGGTACCAGGGAGCCTGGCTCCCTGCTGGCACCGGTGCAGCTGTCTCCAAAACCTAGCGAGTGGGAAAGGCAAAATAGTCAGGTGTTTTCTGTCTCCGCCGGAGTTTGGAAAGCTTCCTACCACCTTGGTGTGGCTACATGTTGGTTCCAGAGGAAGCTTATCCTAAAATGCCACCTCCTCCCCTCCCCCCACCCCAAGCAGTGGAGAAAATCCTAAAGGCTCAGCGAACCAGGAACAGTCAGGGGCCACAGTCATGTGCGTTTGGAGAGCTGGGTTCTCCAAGCCTTTGAAACTAGGACCTGTAATTTGGGGGCAGGTTAGCCTTTGCTTCGGAAAATTTCTTCTCATTTTCTTAACAAACAAACCGTGCAGAATACAGTAGCAAAATACAACTTCAACTTTTCGGCTGTAACTGTCTTGGGAAGGTTGTGGTTAGGAGCAAACCTCGCGTACCGACTCAGTGCCTGATGCATTTGCGTGGGGGAAAGTAAATATCGCCTTCCTTTGAGATGCCCTTAGGTGATCCAAAATATTTAATAAAAGCTTCGGCTTGGAGAGCACCTTCTGTCAGAGATGTCTGTCGGCATTCGGCTTTGGCCCAATCCAGACATTGGCCTTGGGCTTGACGTGGTCGTGTCTTCAGTTTGCTTGGCTGATGCGCAGCTGTGGTGAGGGGGTCTGCTCTCAGCGTTCCTCTGTGGCACATAGAGCGGCTGTTGCCGAGGTTGAGGCTGTTTCCTTTTAGCTGAAGCCCCGGGGCCTGTTCCCCAAAGCGCACAGTCCCTCGGACTTGGAAATTGGGGTTTTGCCTCTATTTTGTTTCTGCGCGGGGCCAGCATCGCCTGGCTGTCTTCGTGAGCGGATATGGGAAGTCTCCCGGGGATCTGCTTGTCTGATGCTGTGTAAGAGAACGGGGTGGCCCCTGCCCCTCCCCCAGCCATGGAGGAGCGTGTGCCTGCTTGGGGAGCCTGGGGTCTGGGAGGGAAGGTGTGCCAGCCCGGAAACCTGCTGCTGGCCGGCTCCTGGCCCTGCTGCCTCTGCTCTCCTGGAGTCTCCACCAGGCAGCTTGTTCTGCAGAGGTGGCTAGGGCAGAGCCCCGGTGCGTGGCTGGGTCCTTGGAAGCACATGCGAGTCTTTCACTGGTCCCCCCCCAGGGACATAAAGACAGACAGTTTGATACCTCTATATTTAGCACCAGTTAGGAGAGCTGGGGAAAAAAACAAGGCTGAGATTCCTCAAAGATAGTTAGCTGCCTACCGTTGGTTGAAAGGTTCGGAGGAAATAATTCGCGCTGCCTTCTGAGCTGGCTGGATTTTCTGGATAATTTCCGGCGTGGTTCACCGGCCACGTTTGGCTGAGGCTCTGGGAGAGGGTCTGGAAGTTCAGAGGCAAGAAGGAGGCGCTGGCTGGCGCATCACCCCCGGGCTCTGTCTGCCGGTGCCCCCTCCCCCCTCCTGCGTGGGTAGCTGCCATGGTAGAGAGTGTGGTGGGTGTACTTCTTCCAGCCTTGCAAGCACTTAAACATATGGAACTGTGCTTGGTAAGAGTCAGCACAAATCCCCCAGCTTAGCGACTAGGGGGCCCCCATTATTCAAGGCACTTTTGTGCACGCTGTGCCTTTGCAAATTGGCGGCGCTCTTACAGCCCTGCTGGGGAAGATGGACGCGCCTTGCTTTGTCGGCCCATTATGCTCCGGGTCTATAAAATCGGGGTGGGTGGAGAGCCCCCGACAGAGGGACCTTGTGAGAGGCAGACCCTGCTGGGGCGGGGGCTCTGGTTTCAAGGCAGAGGCGCTCCTAGCCCTGCCTGGCACCTTGGCGTGGCATGTGGTCTACTTCTTTCTCACCACAATACTGATTTGGGAGGGGGGTTGCCTGTGTGTGGTGTTGCTCTTCTGAGAGGTGGCCTTGGGAGGTGGCGGGGAGTGGTATGCAAATGCTGTCGCCTCCCTGAGTGATTTAATGGCGGTTCGGTGGAGGTTCCCAGAGTAAATCATTGCATTCCTCCCCCCGGATGCACGGAACTTGGGAGGCGTGGGGCTTCTGCATGGGCTGCAATGCTGGGAGCCAACAGTGAACGTGGTGGTTGCCATGATCCGAGGAGCCAAAGAAAGCCCTCCCTGGTTGGCGTGAAGCGCGGGAGGGTGGTCCCTGGGCCGGCAGGGCCCTGCCAGGGGCCTTGTTCCCGGATGGGACCCCCGGTTGTATGTGGCTGGGTGGCTCCTTTCTTCTTTCCTGGGTGTAAAATTGAAGGAGGATGGAGAGGGTACATTTCTCTTTGAAGCTGTGGGATCCAGCACACGCATCGCTCCCATCACGCTGGCACCAGAGGCAGCATCCTTGGGTGGCAGTGGTACCACCAACTCTCCCCAGAGCGGATGAGTGGACTTGTAGAGTAAGAAGTTGTCTTAGAGCGTCTCCTCCGACAGCGTCCTCTGCAGGCGGGAGGACAGAGACTCAGGCCTGGGCAGGGACTTGCTCAGGGCCTCGTGGTGAACCCGTGTCAGATCGGGGCTCCTGGCTCATGCACTTTCTCCCTTTGTAGAAACTCCTCACCCAGCACCTTCTCCCCCTCCAAGAGGGACCTTTCTGGTAACGGAGTTCTACTGTAGGGTCCTTTTGGGGACGGGACTCCAGGTAAGGAGCCCAAGGTCGTGCGAATGACAGCCACTTGGTGTGGCCAAAAGAGCAAACATCAACTCAGAAAGACAGGCGGCAAATGGTCCTGATGTTGGTGATGCTGGTGGGAGGTGATGGAAGCAGGTTCTTTGGAGGGCGCTGGCTGTGTCGCAGGCGCCATCCCGGCCTTTCCTTGTGTGAACACGGATGGGATGCTCACTCCTCTGGCAGGTGGTCCTCTCACTGGTCACAGTTTGCAGATGAGACTGTTGAGGTCCAGAGATGCTAAGTAACTTGCCTGAGGCCACACAGTGTCAGGAGTCCTGCCGGGCCCTGGTCTGTGCACAGACTGGTGTGGACGGACTTCCGGACAAGCCGGACTTACATTCCAAGGTCGTGTGTGGTTATTGAGCCCCTTCCCTGTGCTGTCTTTGCTGGGGGCCTTCGCTTCCTCTCTGCTGTCTCCCTGCAGCTGATAAATCCGTTAATGCGAACTAAGGTTGACAGCCACAGCAATCAAACAGGTCGGAGTCGGCTCTGCAGGCAACTAGGAATCCTTTAAATTCCGTGCCTCAAGGCATTAGAGGATTACGTTAAAGGGCGAGGCTTGGCAGACGGACTCCCCTGCATTCCCTTTGCTCTCCCCAGTTCTTCCACTTTGGCGGCCCTCAGGATCAGGAGCAACGCCATATCCGCCCAATGTGCAGCTGACTGTGTGTCCGCGCCCTTTGCACGCGGATTTGACTGCACTGAGTCCGCAACACCTCCATTGGGGTGAGGACTTGTACTTGTCCCCTTTTACAAATGAGGAAACTGAGGCCCAGAGAGGTGCTGTGACTCCTGCGACGTCACACAGCCACAGAGGGATGGGGCATGGATGGGAACCCATGGTGTCCACCTCAGAGCCAGTGCTCTTGACTTCTACTGTCTCTGTGTTTGTGGGCGCTGAGTTTCGTGGGCAATTTATTGGATTTTGGGACTAATTTGGGCCCCGGGCGTTCAGGAATTGTGTCTCAAGTTGAGGGCAGAGTTGGGTCTTTTTCGAGAACCCTGTTGTGGGGAATTTTGGTCCCTCTCAAGTCGGCCCCCTCAGTCGAGAGCCCGGGGTGCAGCGGCAGAGAGGGACTCGCTGATTTGGGAGATGGAGCTGGCGTGGAAGCCCGTGGAGGGCCAACGTTTAAAAAGCAGGAGATGTCACTCTCATGAGCCAGGTTGCTGGCTTCTCTCAAGAAACTGGGAGATCTGGTCTAGTCCCCTGACCTCTCTGAGACTCAGTTTCCCCGTGTGTAAAACGGGCCCTGTCTTAGTCCATTCAGGCTGCTATGACGAAATCCCACACGCCGGGTGGCTTATAAGCCGCAGACATTTATTTCTCCCAGTTCCAGAGACTGGGAAGTCCAGGGTCAAGGTGCCTGCGGGGTCGCATTCTGTGAGGGCCCGCTGCCTGCTCCATAGATGCCCTCCTCCCCCTGTGTCCTCACGTGGTGGGAGGGGAGGGAGCCCCCTCGGGCCTCCTATAAGGGCGCTAATCCCACCATGGGGCTCCCCTGTGCCCTGTCGCCTGCTATTACCAGGCCTGGGGGTCCGGCTTCAACATGTGAATTTTGAGGCATGCGGACGTGCAGCCCACAGCAGGCTCTGAACCTCCCTGCTGACCTCATACAAGGTGGGGAGCCCCGACGGTGTGAGGAGGGGGCTGTCCGGCACGGCCTGCGGTTTCTCGGGTGGGAGGAGAGCGAGAAGCGCTGGGTAGTTGGCTCTTTGCTGCGGCAGCCGCAGCTGTGGAGACAAGGAAACCGGACCCTCGGTGCCTGCCCAGCGGCTTCGCACTCTGGGGTTTCACTGGATTCTTGGGCGATGGCCTCGGGAGAGCTTAGGGGCTCGGAAGAGTCCCCAGACGGGGGCATCCAGGCTCAGAGCAAGGCAGGGACCTGCTTAAGACGACACAGTGGCAGGGTGGGGTCTCCTCCGCAAACTCCTGACTTCTGTCTCTCCTGCCCCTAAGGTGCCTCTGTGTCTTGGAGTTTTGCCTCAGTTTCCCCGCCCTCAGGCTTAGGTGCCTGTGACCTCAGAGGCTTGCATTCTAGGGCAGGCTCCATGTGACAGAGAGAGACAAGAAACCAACAACTCTCCAAACGGGAACGTCCCAGACACTAGTTTATGCTCCTCATATTCAGTACCAGGCAGTGCAATGAGGAGTGACCGGGGGATCCAGGAAGACTTCCTGGAGAAGGTGGCATTTATCTCACCTGAGACCTAAATCATCCGAAAGAGCTAACACAGAGAAGGCTGTTCAGGGCAGAAGGAAGGCAGATCCTTGCGAGGTTCTTTGCACGGTGTCTGGCACACAGCAAGTGCTAGAGACATGCCGGGTCACTCGCTCATTCATTCATTCTTTCATTTGTTCATTCAACAGACATCTATGAGTCAGCGCTAAGCACGGGGACCCAGGAGGGAACACAAGAGCCTTATCCCCCATCCGAGGAGCTGTCATTCAGGCCGAGCGGGACAGTAATAAGACAATGGACAAACAAACGTAATTTAATGCCGGGCGGTGACAGCGCCTGGGGGAGAAAGAAAGCGGGTCGCTGGGGGTCACTTTTGTTCTCCACGCAGGTGCCTGATTTTGCGTCTTCCCACTCAGGGCAGCGTGGACCCCTGATGCCAGCTCCCTGCCCAGGGCCACGGGGAAGGAAGCTCAGGCCCTTCGGAGTTGACTTCCAAGGCCCGCTGGCGCCCACAGCGCCTGGTCCGCAGTCGAGGCGCCGGCCTGCCTTCCCCGACACCTGCCTCCTTAACCCATCAATTCCCTCTCTGGACGCTTCGGCCCCAAAATAGTTACATAAAAAATCAATGGAGTCCAGTCGGATTTGCTGTATTTTATTGCCGAGGGTGCTGGAGAGTCTAGCATCGCCCGGCGCTGCAGAGCCCGGCTGTTTGTGGCGTGAACCCGGGTGAACCCGTTGGGGGCCCTAACTCATGACGGCTGCGCCCGGCCCGGAGCCCAGTGCCGAGGAAGGGCGGCTGGTAAATAATGTCCGCTGTGTGCTCCGAGCCTCCCGCCAGGGCTGGTCATGCCTCGGAGCAGACTGGCGCGAAAAACACCGCTGTGGCCGCAGCCGGCGCCCCAGGGCTGGCTCGGGGTGGGGGTGGGGGTCCCATCGGAGGGTCCCAGCTGCCCTTCCAGAGCCCTGCAGTGGGGGCTGGCCCTGCCTGGTTGGCGGCTCTTGGCACCCCCCGCTCCCTTCGTGTGCCGGGTTCTCTCGCCTTGGGTTCGGTTGTGTTGAGTATTTACATTCTCGGCCGGGGGCTTTTCCTTTCTGTAGTCGTGCCATCTGCTGCCGTGGGCTGCTGGCTCTTCTGGGCGAGCTGAGGGGCCAGGTGAGCGGGGCTGGGGCTACCCCGGCCAGGGATGAGGGCCTGTGGAAAACCCGCCGGAGGGGGCGGCCAGGCGGGAGGAGACCCTGTTCTCCCAGAGTCTGCTCCAAAGGAGAGACTGGGCCGCGGGAGTGGAGGAGGCGGGGCACGGTGTGGATGCAAAATGTGGTTTTGCCAAAAAAGCTGTTTCTCGGGTGGCGGTGACTCGGAGCTTTTGCAGGCCAGCGGACGCTGCGGGCTGCCCTGGGCCCTCCTCCTGCTGTTTGCGGGTGTTTAAAAAGCGGGAGATGTCCGTGCTCAGGTTTCCTGCTTCTCTCGGGAATTTGGGAGATCTGGCAGGACTGGCTTAGCTCCTTGACCTCTCTGAGACTCAGTTTCCCTGTCTGTCAGTGGGCTCTGAAGTCTCTGGCGCTGATCTTCTTCCTTGAAGCCTGGCCCAGTCCGCTTCATTCTTCACGCCTGCCTTTGCTCATTGCATCTGTGCTGTGACAGGTGCTCTTCTTGGAGCTGGCGATACAGCAGGGACCAGACGGGCCAAGGCCTCTGTCCTCGTGGGGTTAGCATTACGGAGGAGGGAGACAGATTCTGAGCAAAGTCCATGGCTGAAATGCCCCATTTGTTGAATGGTGGTCAGTGCTGTGGAGAAGCATGAAGCGGGGGGAGCAGAGAGGGCGCCCTGGGGAGGGGCGTTTTGTAATTTTAAGTAGCAGAGTCAGGAAGGTGACCTGTGAGCAAAGACCTGTGGAGGTGAGGGAGTGAGCCAGGTAGCTGGTTTGGGGCAGAGTGTTCCAAGCAGAGGGAACAGCCAGTGCAAAGGCCCTGAGGTGGAAATGTGCTTGGCAGGTTCAAGGACAGAAAGCGAGGCTGGGCGAGTGAGTGAGGGGGCAGTAGTAGATGAGGCGACAGGGACCAGAGCCTGGGAAGGACTGTGGCTTGGACTCTGACTCACAGGAGCAGACATGCAGAGACCCACGAGGGGCTACTGCAATAGTCCAGGCGAGTGATGATAGTGGCTTGGACCAGAGTGGCAGCTGTGGAGGTGAGAAGTGGTGAGATTTGGGATGTAGTTGGAAAGTTGCACCACGGGATTTGTCGGTAGATAGATTCATTCGGTAAATATTGGTGCCCACTGTATGCTCATCACTGTACTTGGAATTGGGGCCAAATCAATGTTTGTTAGCAATGAAATTAACAAGCAGAAGTTACATCTGTGACTCGCCCTTTTGCCTTGCGTGTGCTCTTCCCGACAGCCCCGGGGAGAAGGTTGGGGTGACTGAGCCTGCGTTTCTGCATCTGTGAGACAGATATGACAGTACATCGTTAACTAGAAGAGAGTTAGGAGGACCCAACAAGACCATAGATGCAAAATGCTTATTAGCGCCGCGCCTGGCATGTCCCGAGAGCTCAGTCACTTGGCGGTTACTAATACCGTGTCGGACAGCGGAGGCAAGCAGGGCTCCGCTGCACGGTTCGCTCCTGGAAACACAGCTGGTGGCGGTTGGATTTGAACTCTGGTCTCTCAGACTCAGTTTGGTGTTCATTCTTCTTGCTGGAACCGCTCATATGAAAAGAAAAAAATTCTTCCTGTGTTGGTGATGTAATGATTCTAGCACGGTTGATTTTCGTTTGCCGGTGCGAGTTGCTTTATTTAGCAGACGTGTAAGTGAAAAGTTGTGTGTCAATCAAATTCTATTTTCTCCATAATTGCTACGGCATTTGAGAGTTGTGTAAATTCCGTCCCACCCTGTGCTGGCCGCGGCTCCTGGTATGTTGCTTGTTATTTTCTGCACCCTTTAAATTGGGCATCACCAAACTGTGGCCCACAGACTAAATCTGGCCTTCCACTTGTTTGCGTAAATAAAGTTTTATTGCAACACACCTATTTGTTTACATGCTGTCTATGGCTGCTTTCTCCCAACAATGGCAGAGGTGAGTAGTTGTGACAGAGATCGTGTAGCCTGCAAAGCCTGAATAAATTACCTACGATCTGGCCCTTTTAAAGACAAAATTTGCCTTCGGTGGTGAAGCAGGGAACGCTCTGTAAATGTGTGTTTACAGTACTTTGTGGTCAAGAACAAGTACCCCTTCAATGTCAAAAAAATCATCCAGCTCCTCTGAGTGAGAATTGTGGGTTTCGTATCTCTTGGTTGAAAAAGAAAAACGTATTGATTGAAAGTTGCTGTCAATTCAGTACAGCTTTTGAACAAGTGGGTTTTGGTAATTACAGTAGCATTTATGTAACATTTTAAAAATAGTAGCACATGTGTGTCGAGATATTTTTACTCTGCAGGCAAAGCTCGATGGCTCACAGCTCAGAAGACCCCTCATAGGGGATGCTGCTGGAGGGAGCTGGTGTTAAAGAAATCCACTGGTTGGTTATTTTATAGTCGGAATGACTCCCATCAATCAGTGTCTTTTATGACCTTGGGTTTTTCCTTTTGGGTCGTTTTAAAGATGAACACAGCCTTCTCTCTGTTTATCTGTAACACCCAGGTCTGTGATATTTTAAGTTTCCAATGCTAAGATTTTGGGTGCATTCTTGGAGATAATGTGCCAAATGCAAGAGTATGTCACCGTATTCATCTGGATTCTTATAGTTGCAAGGGAAAAAATTGAGAACTTACTGGTCTCTGGAGCTGGGAAGTTCAGGGGGGAAATAGCTTCAGGCATAGCTGGATCCAGGGGCTTAACACTCCTAATGAGAGCTTCTGCTGTCTCCCTTTGTCTCTTGGTTCTCTTTCCCCTTTGCCACCTAATTCTCAGACAGGTGTTCTCCACCTGATGGCAAAACTGGCCACAGTCAGCTCCAGGCTTTCCTCTGACCAGCAGAAATTGAATGTCCCTTCCCTAATTGTCCCAGCAGGGACCTCAGGACTGATTTTTGCTGGACTAATTTGGGTCATGTGCTGACCCTCAACGAGAGACTGCGGCTGTGGGGGTGGAGTCCTGTGTCTGATCGCCACACTTCAGTCAGAGACTAATCTCTGAGCTGGAACTGGGAGCATGTTGCCAGAAAGAGAGGGAAGAATGATTCCCCAAAGGAAAATCCGGTGCTGCCGCCAGAGGGGAGAAGCAGTTACTGTGACAGCCTACCCGGTAAGGTGGGGGAACCGGCCCCCAAGCCCGAGCTCTCTCTGTGGAGCGCCACCTCTGGTGCCCCTCCCCCAGGGGCTGGGCCCGCGCTCCCCCTGCCACCTCTCCTGAGGGCTCTGAGGCTGCTGGTGGACCCCTGGGGCCTCTCTGTTGTGTGCATGACCTCTGAAACTCCAGTCCAGCGACTTCACACGCATTTGGGCTGCTGTGGTTGAAAACTTGGAATATTTGGAATATAATCTGCTAATATCTATGAAAAGAGAACTTGGGCTTTGACTCAGCAATGCCATTTCTGGAAAATCTATATTTTCTAGAAATAAAAGCGCCGCCAGGTAAGGCCGTGTGTCCAAGAACATTTCTAACGGTGTCTCCCTGGTGGTGAAAGAGAGAGAACCTGCCGGCCCGTAGTAGGGCAGACCTTGACTAAACAGCGGCATTTGCACGCGGTGGGCTGCCAGGTAGCTGTTAGAAAGGATGCTGGACCCCTGTCTGTGGTCCTGGAGCGATGACCGTGGCTTCTCGTCCAGGGAGAAGAGTGAGTTCGTGGTGAGTTACATTGTCCAGTGCTGTTTTAATAAAAACAACCAACCCAGAGCCCCGTGTGTATAAAATAGCTGAGGTTCATACAGTGCGTCCTGCACACCAGGTGCAATTCTAGGTACTTTACACACGTGAACTCATCTAAGACTTCCAACAAGCCTGGGAGGGGTGTGGGTGTTATTGTTACACCCACTTGAAAGAAGGGGAAATCGAGACACTGAGAGGGTAACCAAGCTTAGGCAGCGAATGAGTGGTTGGCGCAGCTGGGGTTTTAATCCAGGTGGTGTGGTTCTTCACCACCACTCGGCTGCTCCTCAAACACATGTGTGCGTGCGTGTGCAAGCGCGTGCACACACACATGCTTTTATATTATTTTGTTAGTGTGGAAAAGCTGTGGATGGACTACTGGCCTCAGTGCAGGGATGAAGGGGGCGGTGCTGGTGGAGTCGTGGGGAAGGGGTGGAGCAGTGGAGGGAATCTGGAACGTGTGAGGCATTTTAGCCCCTACAATGCTGGTTTCTAAGGAGAGAGCCCGGCCGTTTCCCTTAGCGTTTCTGGGCGCCTGTTGGGGCTGAAGAGGATGCCTCGGGGGGCCCTCTGAACTCGCTGCTGTGCTTTGCTGGAGCTGGGGCTGCATGCACGGAACTCGGGTGACCAGGCGGAATGCTGCCTGGTGGTTCACTGCGGGAAAGCAAGCCTGGATATGGGGCGATGGGCATGTCCGTTCAGAATGGGTTCATCAGTGAGTGACAGAGACTTAAAAAGCAGGAGTTTCTTTTTTTCCCCAAGTCAGATTCTGGAGCCATGTAGCCCAGAGCTGTAGGCTGGCTCTGTTATGGACTCTTGCTCCCTTCTGCCATTTCAAGGTTGTGGTCTTTGTCCTCATGGTCTAAGATGGCAGCTACAGGTGCAGCCATTTCATCTCCATTCCAGGCACCAGGATGGGAGTGCAGACAAAGAAAGGACATGCAGCAATTGTCTTTTACGAAAGGTTCCTAGAAGCGGTCCCTTGATGCTTCCACTTAGATCCCATTGGCTGTGACTAAGTCACAAGGCCACATCTAGCTGCAAGAGAGTCTGGGAAGTGCAGTCTTTATTTTAGGTTGCTAAAAATTGAGTTGTGCTCCTGTGGAAGAGGGAGAGAGTGGTTCCCGGGGGGTATGTCGCAGCTGTGACAAATGCCTAAGCAGGGACAGCTCAGCATCTGCGGAGAAGATGTGAGCCATCAGATCTTCTCTTGTCACACTCTTGTCTTAACGTGTGTGCGCACGGCTGTGATTTTATTCCTTCTTCTAGGGTGGGGCTTGGGGACGTGTTTTTCTGGCTGCCAGGAGGAGAAAGAAAGAAGTTTGGTGAATGCATAACACTATCTGTCCAAGATACAAATATGGTTTATAAAACATTAGCGGTAAGTCTGAAGTCCCTTTTGAACAATTTCATATCCTTCCAAAAGGTGACCACTCTTATCAGTTTGCCGTGTATTTTTCCCTGTAGGAAATATGTACATAATATAACATAAAGTTTTAAATTTATCCTTAATACATATGCATCTTGTCTCGTCTCCAATATCCACGTACATACAGAACTATTTCATTTTTTTTATTGAGGTCATAATAGTTTCTAACATTGTGAAATTTCAGTTGTACATTATTATTTGTCAGTTATCATATAAATGTGCCCCTTCACCCCTTGTGCCCACCCTCCACCCCCTTCCCCCCGGTAACCATTTATCTGTTCTCTTTGTCCATGTGTTTATCTTCCACATATGAGTGAAATCACGCAGTATTTGTCTTTCTCTGTCTGGCTTATTTCACTTAACGTAATACCCTCAAGGTCCATCCACGTTGTTGCGAATGGGATGATTTTGTCTTTTTCATGGCTGAGTAGTATTCCATTGTGTGTGTGTGTGTGTGTGTGTGTGTGTGTGTGTGTGTGTGTGTGTGTATACCACATCTTCTTTATCCATTCATCAGTCGGGCACTAGGGTTGCTTCCACATCTTGGCCATTGTGAATAATGCTGCAGTGAACATAGGGGTGCATAAGTCTCTTTGAATTGTGGATTTCAAGCAGAACTATTTCATTTTTTGAATTGCTGCCTAGTGTTCCATGGCATGGAAACATCAAGGTGTATTTAGTGATTTTTCATGGCCTCATAAGGTGCAGGATTCCCTGGACATAGGAAAGGGCTTCAGAAGGATTTGCCAATGTCCATCCCACCCACCAGGGACACTGCACAGAGATCAGTGCACAGGCAGGATCTCCAGACATTTGAGGAAAGCCAGGGTGTGACCAAGGGACGGGGTGTGACCAAGGGACAGCAGATGAAAGAGCTGACGCCTGAGGAGGTGGAGTTAGCAGAGACGCGGGGGTGATGCGGGAGGCAAGGACCTGCGGCGGCTCCCCGAGCGCCCACTCCCAGTGGCTCCAGCTGTGGACGATCCCCAAAGGGCTGCGATGCCAGCCCATCGACTCCTGGCGTTTCTCCAGATTCTGGGGGCTTTGCTCTTAGAAACGGGCCGTCCTCCGCTTCTCCAGTCTGTGCCCCTGTCTCACTTGAACACATTTGCTTCTAATGCAAAAGGCTCTCTGGAAGCACCATGAATTTAGCATGAAATTTTTATTTCCTTGTGATATTTTTTTTCCTCCCTCCACCCCCCAACCCCACGCTCAGCCCAGTTTAAGTGTTTTTCTCTGAAATCCACAGGCAGAGCTGTTCAGAGGATCTGCATATTTCAGGAGGAAAGGTGCTGGGGCGGGGGTGTCGGTCTTGCTCCTCCACCAGCTTCATTCGCACAGGCTCCCAGGTGGCCTCATTTTCCTGCTTGATCATTTTGCCTGTCATCTTGGATCGTTTTGTCAGGGCAACTAAATGCTGCTTCTGTCTCTCTGCAGCGTAGAGACAGTGTGAGGGGAAGGGGCCGGAACTGCTTTCTGAGCCGCCGTCCTCTCATCCCTCAGTTTGCTTTGTGAAAGTTTTGGGTGAGCGTTGCGTGAGGGATGAACTTCTGTAGCACTTACTGTCAGCTTTCTCTCTCTTGCCGCCTAATTATACGCTGTTTGCTCCTCTCCCAGCTGCTTTCCTCTCTCTAACTCTTTCAAATACATCATTAAAATGAAGGGCATGAACTCAGACAGCAGACTGCCAGGGTTCGAATCCCAGCCCCGTCGCTTGCTGGCTCTGTGACCTCGGGTGAGTTACTTGGCCTCTCTGTGCCATAGGCTTCTCATTTGTGAAATGGGAGAGCTCCTTCTTGGGATGTTGTCAGGGTTGAGGGAGGTGTTGTGTAAGGATTCAACACACAGCTCGAATTCACTTGGGTCTTTAATACATGTTTGTGCTGTTTTAATCCTCTTCTCCGTTTGTTGAGTGTTTAATTGGACACCCACTATGTGCCCTGGGGCGTGTTTTTGTGGGCTTTTTCATCTCTGTTCATACACTACTTTATATCCAAATTCTGCCGTATGATAGTGATCGTCTGCTGTTTTTCCTTCCTCTGAGAATAACACCCTCGTGTTCTTTTGGGAACCACAGCTCCCGGCTGAGAGACCATGTGGTCTGGGTATTGCTGACTCTCTCCTTCTCCATG
Organism: Equus quagga; assembly: GCF_021613505.1. Lineage (NCBI taxonomy): Eukaryota > Metazoa > Chordata > Mammalia > Perissodactyla > Equidae > Equus > Equus quagga. The sequence continues at coordinate 68,775,551 of NC_060281.1, read as the reverse complement.
GGTGGGCTCCTGGCTTGTGCCTGACCAATCAGAGCTTCTCATCTCCCAGACCTCAAGGATTGGATCAGCCTGGGCACATGACCCAAGCTGGGCCAATGAGAGGCAGCCCTGGGGCGTTTGTTGCCACGTTGGGGAGGAGGCCCTCCTTTTCTGTTGCACTTGCTAAGCTGGTAGGATGTGAGCCTGGATGTATGCGTTATCATTGCTGTGTAACAAGTTTCCACACACTGATGGCTCACAACAGCACACCTTTATTATGGGTCAGGGTGTGAGCTGGACACGGGTCAGCTTCTGCTCCCGGCTGCCTCACAAGGCTGCATCCAAGATGTTAGCCAGAGCTGGGCTCTCATCTGAGATCCTGACTGGGAAAGGATGTGCTTCTGTGTTCACGTGGTTGCTGGCAGGATTCCGCTTTCATGGGCTCTTGGACCAAGGGGCTCAGTTCTTTGCCGTGCGGCTCTCTCCATGTGGCAGGTTGCTTCCTCAGAGCAGTAAGTGACCATCTCTAGTGACCAATCACAGAAGTGACCTCCCTTCAACTCTGAGGTGGTAGATTGGTCAGAAGGAATTTACTCAAGGGGAGAGGACCACGCAGCTTTGGGAGTATCAGAGGCCATCCTGGGAGCTGCCTGCCATTCTGGAGCACGTGAGAATGAATCAGCCTGGAGGAAAAACAGCCAAGAGATGGAGCAGGGGAGAGCTTCCTGGTGACCACACTGAGTATCCAAGAGTAGCTGTTTCTAATAGGAGCTTGATCTTGAACTTCCCCTGTTCATAACCCAATCCATTTTTTTTCTTAAGCTACTTTGAGTTGGGTTTCTGTCACTTGCCACCTCAGGAGTCCTGATGAAGTCTGGTGAAGGCGTCTGAGACTCGCCTGCCTGGAAGTGACCGCCCCTCCTTGGAAAGCCTTTCACATTCCATGTGCTTGACTCAAATCTGGAAAATGTGCACGTGCCTTACCTCCCCCGCCGACTGAGCTCCTGGAGGGCAGAGCTGTGTGATTTTTTTTATCCCCTTTCTTTGCTTTCCTTGCAGTCCCCAGAATGTTGTCAGACGCAGTAGGCGCCATCTGCCAGTAATTACTGGCGTCGGAGGTTCTTCCTTGTCCCCCATCCTCCCTCTGCCAATGAAAAGCGTTTCAGAAATGATCTCAGTCTCGCGCAACTGGCTTGTGGTTGGAAGGCTGGATGTCAGACGAAAGCATCGTTGATGCTGCCGCCTAGAGGCAGCACGGAGCGGCGTGCAGACATCGCAGATGACCGCGTGCATCTCACAGCCTGGGGTGGGTCACCCCCCGCCAGCAACGACAAGTCACAAGCGACAGAAATGATCCGAGGGAGCACTTGGCCAATTCCTTTCACATTTTAGATTTTAATCAATTACTTCTATGACAACCCTGCCATCTACAAACATTTACTGATGCCAACCTATTTCTTTTTAGTGAGAGGATTTTATAATTTTTTTCTAGGATTAGTAGAATTTTACTGCGTACCCGGAACTTATGATCTCCTATCGGATGCCGGTGTATGGAAAATATATGTTTTCTCCACAGAGTCATTTTAAAATGCTTTTCATGGATGCATTCAGAAGTCACTGAGGGTCACCTCCAGGGCATTTTATTCATTGAGGCCGACCCATAATCAAGGAGGCCGGTTTGACTCCCCTTCCTGATCAGGGGCGTGTCAGAGGATTTGCGGACCTATTTGAAAGCCAGTCACGGGGGCCTTGGAGAGAGGCGGCTGCAGGCAGGGGCCTCAGCGAGGTCCGTTTGTGAATCACCTGAAACACCAATGGTGAGTGTGCCCAGTGAGGGGGGTGGGGTGGAGAAGGCGCTCTTGGCTCCTGGATCCGTCAGCAAGGCTGTGAGGGGTGGGATGCAATGTGGAACTGCCTGACCCCCCGGCTGGGAGGCGGTGGTCCCGTGGACCTGGTCCACTTTCTTCTTCCTGTTCCCTGCAGTCGTGATGTCCCACCGGCCTTCCCCAGCGGCCCCGATGCCCCGGGGCCTTTTCTGGTGATGTGCCTGGGATTCTGTGATTGAAACGTGCCCCCTCGCAGTCTCTGGCCTAACTCCGGATGGCAGGCTTGGTGTGGGGTCCTCTGCCACTAGCCACGGCCCCGATGACCTTGCATCTTACCCTGGCGGTGGCTGTTACGCAGGTATTCCCTTCCCAGAGCCCCCGGCCTCCCCCGCTCTGTATTCATTCGCTCCCTCACTCCTTTAAAAGGGATTCGTCTTGAGCTGTCAGCATTCCAGGACAGTGGAGCGGCTGCTTCATCAATGTGAGAGATGTGAATTAGAATATTAATTTCACCTGGGGCTCGGGCACGTTGTTTCTGTGCTGAGCGCATAGTTAAAAGGGGGAAAAATGTAATTGGCTCCATCCTCCTGTGCTGCTTCCAGAGGCTCCTGGGGAGGGGACAGGAGGTTTCAGAGACCTGGTGACCCGCGTGTCGGTCTGCGCTGGGTTCCACGAGCCGCTCTGCCTGCTGTATCTGTGGAAGGAACTCTGCAACCTCCGAATCCTGTGGTTGTCAGCCGGCGGCTCATGGTCACACACAGCCCTGGGGTAGATCTGTTTGGCTCACCTAGTGCTTTAACAAGTTTTGAACCAATACTGAAGAGCTGGAAGATTTAGGATTAAAATCTGGATTTTTGGCTTCTCTCGAAGAGCTGCAGGCTGGTGGCCCTGAGTCCCAGAGAGCAACGATTGGCCACAGTGGCACTTTCTCCAATTCCTTCATCAGATATTTAGTTGAGCACCTACTGTGTGCCAGGCTTAGGTGCTGGGGACATGGGCCCTGCTGTCGAGGAGCTCATGTTCCATCTAGAAGGCGTCCAGTTGCCTGTCCGAGCCCTCCGGACCAGCACTGTCCAGGAGAACTTTCTGTGATGATGGAATGTTCTCTGTGCTGTCCAGTATGGTGGCCACTAGCCACAGGTTGCTGCTGCACTTCATGCGGCCGGGACATCCAAGGAACTGAATTTGTAATCCCATTTCATTTTAACTCACAGATATTTAAATTTAAGTTTGAACAGCACACATGGCCACTGGCTAAAGGACTGGACAGTGTGGCTCTGGACACTTGAATGTGCATCTCCCACTCATCAGCTAACCCAACTCCTTCCTTTCACAGCTGGGGAAACTGAGGTATGTGGATCGTGCCGAGTCAGGGTTGGAACTCAGATCTCCTTGAGAACTGCCCTGGGATGTCCAGTGTAACCAGTTTCGGTTAAGCTGTGACTGGGCTGAGGTGACCTTCGATGTCGCTGGAGAGGTGGACAGGGCTCAGGTCAGGCAGAGCCCTGTAGACGAAGGGAAAGAATTTGGATTGAAAAAATAATTTATTGAGGTGAGGTTCACAAACAAATTAACCATTTAAAGTGAACAGTTCAGTGGCATTTAGTGCATTCACAATGCTGTGCTCCCACCACCTCTGTCCGGATCCAGAACATTCTCGTCACCCCAGAGGAAACCCGGTTCCTAGTAGCAGTCGCTCCCCGTTCCTTCCTGCCCCAGGGCGCCTGGCCACCACTGAGCTGCCTTCTGTCTCTGTGGCTTTGCCTGTTCTGGACATTTCACATCAACGGAATCAGATGCTGTGTGGCCTTTTGTGTGGCTTCTCTCACTCAGCATTGTGTTCTCAGGGGTCATCCACGTTGTAGCAGCTGTCAGTGCTTCATTCCTTTTTGCGGCTGACTCATGTTCTGTGGCGCAAAAGGAATTTAGATTTTATCTAAGAGCAGTGGGGAGCCGTGCAGGGTCTTTAGCAGGGGGCTGTTTCTTTCTGAGCGTTGCAAGAAAAAAGGCCCTTCTGCAGCCCAGCTGTAAACAGGGCTTCCTCCCCTGGGTTCCATGAAGCCGGCTTTCAGCTTTGTGTCTGGGCTGCAAGGCTCAGGGCTGTCCCAGCTGCCGCCTCAAGTCCTCGCATTGACCCTTCCTTCCGTCACTATCACCACTCTCCTAGGAGCCCCCTCTGAATTAATTCAGGGCATGGGGCAGCGATTTACATGAGGCAAATTATGTTTGGAAAATCGATTTGACTCGGAAAGGGAGCTCCCTGACTGAGGAGAAGGGTCTGTGCTCCGAGTGGCCCCTGCCTGGGAAGTGGGGGCCGGCGGGTGGTGGTGAGAGGCTTGGAGAGGAAAGAGGAGAAACGGCACGTGAGGGCCTCCGTGCAGGGCAGCCCGAATGAGCATCCCTCTCTAGCTGAATGAGGGCCTGTGGACCCTGGCCAGCCCCACGCAGCCCGCCCTCTTGAAGTGGGGCACAGGCTCTCGGACTGCCTGCCCCGGGGGTGGCCCAGTGACCAGCTGGGCTCCTTTGTCCTGGCCCCGGACAGCAGGTGCTGGCATGGCAGGAGAGTGGCCGGTCACTGGGACAGCGCTGTCCTGGGGGCGGGGGCCGCCCTGTTTCTGCCCCCCCGTTTCCTGTGCTGCGGGGGCCTTGGGGAGGGGTTGCTTAGCTGGCTCTGTTCTGGGGTCTGACATCAGGGCCGGGAGCGAGGACCACCCGTCTCCTCCCTGCATCCCTCTCCCGGCCGCTGTGGGGCTAGTCACGCCTGGGAGCCTGCAGACACTTGTCCCTTGTTCCTCAGCGCCGCTGGTCATTGGCCTGAACTGCTCGGCGGAGCTGAGGCTGAGTCTGGTGACGCAGACAGCCTCTGCTTTATGTGGCGGCTCGCCTTTGCTCCACGAGTTTTTTTTTCTATTTTATACTACGGAATTCCACTGCTCTTGATTATATTTAAGAAAATGTGATGATACAACTTGTCCGTGTCTGTTCTCTCTCAGTAGAGAAGGAAACAGCCCCCGGTCCTGAGTCCTCCTCTCCCTCCGCTGAGGTAACTGCTCTCAGTTGCGTGAGTGTCTTTCCCGACTCTCCTGTGAATCTTGCCTGAACCTGCTCGTTTGTTTGGTCATTCAGTCATTCAACAGATATCAACGTAGTGAGCATCTGCTCTCTGTGTCGTGCACGGGTCTAGACTCTGGGGCCATTTCAGTGAACGAGGCAGACAGAAAGGCCAGCTCTCTGGGCGGGGGGAGATTCTAGTGGGGAATGAGTGCTGAGGGGCAACATGAGGCAGGGAGGGGTTGGTGAGTCCTGGGTTGGGGTGGCCATTGTCCAGGGGGTGCTTGTGGTCAGAGGAGAGCTGGCTGAGAAGCTAATGTGTGAGCAGAGGTCCCAGGAACATGAAGGGGCAAATGGTGTGGCTTTCTGGGGGGAAGGATGCTCCAGGCTGTGGGCGCAGTGATGCAAAGGCCCTGAGGTGGGGGCTGCAGGTGTGTTATTGGAACAGCAAAGAGGCCGGTGTGGCCAGAGGGTCCACAGGGCAGAGGAGATCAGATTGGTGATGAGGGCAGTTCACAGAGGACTCAGTGGGCCATTCTAGCCCTTTCGACTTTTACCCCGAGTAGAATGGGGACGCACTGGGGGGTTTGAGCAGCCAAGTGACCTGGACCAAGTCCTGTTTTAAAAGCTTCACTCTGTTGTGGGGTAGAAGCTGGAATGGTGCAGGGCGGGGTAGGGTGGGGGTTCAGGGTGGAAGGCGGGCGACCAGGGAGGAGGCCACAGCAAGGATGGGGCCTTGGACTCGGGTGGCAGCGGAGATGGGGGGAAGGGAGGGGTCGGGGTTTCGGCCTGAGCTCTTGGAAGAACTGATTTGCGCCAGCCGGCCGGGGCACGTCTGATGTGCGATGCTCGCTCCGAGTGGAAGTGTCAAGTGCACAGCTGGATTGATGGCTCTGGCATTGAGAATTAAACTGCCTCCTGCCCCAAATATTTGCCCCCAAACCGACTCTCCACCACGTTGTCTTCCCCTCCTCTGCTGCTCCCCAAAGTCAGCCACAAACTCTGCACCCTGCCCTGAGCACAGCCCCCTGAGCGAGGCTGCCCCCCGCAGGCCGGCTCCCTCTGTCAGGGGTGCTGAGCTGTCTCCAGGGCAGCACATGGGTCCGGTGGCGGGAGGCTGAGCCCTGGTGGGGAACTCAGTGAGGGTCGGGATGTGAGACCAGAGGGTCCAGACAATGGGAGGAGGGCGGCAGGCACGTCCCAGCAGCCCCCACCCCGCCGTTCGCCCCCCTTGGTCCACCTGCTGAGTGCTTGGCCTGGCCTCCCCTGTCGCCAAGTATAACAAGTGTCTTGTCCTGGCTTCTTGCTGGCGGGGGTGAGTGAGGGGTGCGCTCTCTCTCTGTATGCCAGCCGCCCCTGACCCCTCCTTTACCCACCTCCGCTGGGGTCTGAGCCCACCGGCTCCTGCGGGCAGAGCACCCTGGGGTGTGACCGCCTTTGTGAAAGGCGGCTGCTCCATCCGCCGATGGCAGTGATGGCCTGTAGGGAAGACACAAATGAACCTGCAGATCGTTTGTTTGTTTCAACAGGAAACAGGATCCGCGGATTTCATTGCCGTTCTTCTCTCCGTAGGGATTTCAGCTACTCCCCCGCCCCCACCCCCGGCGCTTCTTAATCTGCCCCCGACAAACATGGGGCTGGCTGCTCTAGCTTGGGGCCTCAGTTTTGGCTGACTTTGTTTGTTTTGGATGGTGGGGTCACCATCCTTACCCAGGGCAGCTCTGTTCTGCTGCCCGTTTGGACGACCAGAAGGGAGGGCGGGCTTCCACACCCGGGGCCCTGGGTCTGTGCACGTGGACTGGGTACTTTCTCTTTTTCTGCTCTTTCACATATTTAGGATTCTGTTTAATGCTTCAATACTTTGTGTGTGAGCTAAAGTCGAAATGTAAAATAAGGGACTAGGGAACTTATTGGCAACAGGTCCTAACTAGCTGGCTCCACTATTTTTCTTAAAATTGAGGTGAAATTCACATAATGTAAAACCAGCAACTTTAAAGTGCACGATTTAGTGGTTTTTAGTGCATTCACAATGTTGTGCCACCATCGCGGCTGTGTAGTTCCAGAACATTCTCATCGGCCCCAAAGGAAACCCCAGACCCGTTAAGCAGTCTCTCCCCGTGCCTCCTCCCCCAGCCCCTGCCCCCGTCTCTGTGGATGTGCCTGTCCTGGACACTTTGTATCAACGGGATCACACAGTACGCGGCCTTCTGTGTCTGGCTTCTTCCTCTCAGCATCACGTTTCTGAGGTCCGTCCACATTATGCTATGTATCAAGGCTCCATTCCCCCTTTTTTTTAAGATTGGTACCTGAGCTAACAACTGTTGCCAATCTTCTTCTTTTTTTTTCCCTGCTTTTTCTCCCCAAATCCCCCCAGTACATAGTTGCATATTTTAGTTGTGGTCCTTCTGGTTGTGACACATGGGAGGCCACCTCAGTATGACCTGATGAGCGCCATGTCCATGTCATGTCCATGTCATGCCATGTCCGCACCTAGGATCCGAACTGGCGAAACCCTGGGCCGCCGAAGCGGAACACGTGAACTTAACCACTCGGCCACGGGGCCGGCCCCTCCATTCCCTTTTTCTGGCTGATACTATTCCAATGTGTGGATGGACCTCGTCCTGTTTACCTCTTCATCTGTGCGTGGACACTCGGGCTGTTTCCACCTTTTGTGACAGTGCTGCTGTGAAGATGTGTGGCCAAGGAGTTGTCTGACCATCTGTGTTCACTTCTTTTGGGTACACCTGGCACTTTTTAAAGCTCCATATGTGATTCTAATGGGAAAGCAATTTGCCACCCATCGGACCTGCCTCTGACCCCTGTCTTGGAGGGTGGGTGGGAGGTGGCATTCTGAGCCCGCCAAAAGACTCTTATTTTCAGTCAAGTGGCTTCTAACTGGTCACCTTTTGGTGTCTTGTCCAGAGGTCCTTCTCTGGCCTGGGCATTCTCTATAAATAAGCACCCTGTTTGATTTTTCTGCGTAGCACTTACCGCTGTCTAAAGGAATCTCCCTTTGTTGCCTCCATGGATGGTTTCCTTGTATATGATCTGAATTCTCTCACTCGAGACTTGAATGTGATCTCCAGGAGAAGAGAGAATCACCTTGTTCCCCACTGTTTTCCTGGCACCTGGAGGGGTTCTTGGTGGACGATGCTAGGCTAGAATCTACTTTCTGAAAATGTCAGAGGCTCGGCTGCTGCCAAATCTGCCTTTAGAATAACTCATCCATCCATCCATCCATCTATCCAGTCATCTAAGTATTTACTGATGCTCACTCTGTGGCTGGCAGTGTAATTCAGTGCTGGGGACGGAAAGACAACACCCCTTCCATCAATGAGCCCTCGGTCTGTTGGGGAGATGGTTAGGTAGACAATGAGAATACATTGCAGAGGGTGTTACTGTGGAGGTGCAAATGGGCAGCAGGAGCCATCAGGGTTAGCTTCAGGAAGAGGTGTGTTAGGGTTATTTCAGGTGCAGGTGACAGAAACCAAAGTCAAACTGGCATAACCAAAAGAGAATTTTTTATTTTATTTTATTTATGTAACTGGAAAGTCTTGCACAGGCTTCAGGTATGGCTTGATCCAGACCTCAACTAATGTCATCAGGACTCTTGTCTCTCTGTCTCTCAGCACTAGTTTCTTCTCTGGTGGTTCCAATTTTGGGCAGGCTCTTCTCAAAGATGGCCACTGTGTAGGTCTTTCATCCTACCAGCTTAGCAACTGTAGCAGGGAAATGAACTTCTCTTTGCTGATGGTTCCAGCAAAAGCCAATTCTGACTCTCTTTGGCTAGGATTGGGTCATGTGACAATCCTTGAACCAACTGCTGTGACTCTGATTGGCCAGGCCTGGGTCATGTGCCTTCTCCTGGAGCCAGGGAGGGGGTGGAATCGCTCTACCTGCACCACTTGGACAGAGAGTGGAGGGGAGTCCTGCAAAGGAAAACAGGGGCATGGTCACAAAAGGAAGGGGCAGTGGTTGCTGGGCACATCAAAGCCACAGGTGCCCGCTCTAGGAGTCAGGCTTAAAAGAGCTAAAGAGAGCTTATGGTGCTTCAGAGAGGCCGTGCTGCGTATTTCTCAGTTGCCCTCCACCCTTCGCTGCCTGGGAAGCTGGCCCCCAGGCTGCCTCACTGGGACCCCTTTGTCCTTCCACTTCCTTTTTTTTTTTTTTTTTTGTAAAGATTTTTTTTTTTCCTTTTTCTCCCCAAAGCCCCCCGGTACATAGTTGTATATTCTTCGTTGTGGTTCCTTCTAGTTGTGGCATGTGGGATGCTGCCTCAGCGTGGCTTGATGAGCAGTGCCATGTCCGCGCCCAGGATTCGAACCAACGAAACACTGGGCCGCCCGCAGAGGAGTGCACGAACTTAACCACTCGGCCACGGGGCCAGCCCCTCCTTCCACTTCCTTTTGATTTGGCCAACAAGAGGTCAGCCTGGAGGCCCACGGGCCGGGAATGGGAGGGGCTGGAGGATGTCTTCCCTGCTCCTCTTGCCGTGTCCCCACATTCCTGCAGGGGCTTCATCTCCTTCTGTTCCGGGGGGAGCCTCGCCTCCCAGACGCGGCTCCCACTGGGCTCAGGACCCTGCTCTCTCCTTGTCCCTTGAGCCCCGGGGAAGTCACAGCCTCCCACCCTCGCTAGTGTCTCAGTGCCCCGTCCTGCCCACTTCTGCAAATAGACCTTCCCTGAAATCTCTCCATTCCAGCCACCCTGAGGGGCGGACTCTCTTTCCCGCCAGGAGCCGTGTGGACATGAGGAGGCGGCGTCTGCCGCTGCGCTCGTTTCTGTTGCTGCTGCCCCTAGTGTGCACACACAGTGGCTCAGAGCGCCACACAGGTGTCATCTCACAGTTCCCGAGGTCGGCAGTCCCCAATGGGCTGCCATCAGGGCGTGGGTGGGACTGTGTGCCTTCCCCAGGCTCCGGGGGAATCTCTCGGGGAGTCCCCCCAACCCCGCCTGCCCGCCCGGTTCCTTCCTTTTCCCCCTTCTAGTGGACTCCCATTCCTGGGCTCGTGGCTCTTTCCTCCACCCTCAAAGGCAGCCACAGAGTGTGTCTTTCTTCCATGACCTCCGCTTCCCTCCTCACATCTTCTCTCTCTGACTCTGACCCTCCCGCCTCCCCCTGAAAGGACACCGTGATCACCCTGGGCCGTCTGGATGATGGAGAATCTCCCCATCTCAAGATGTTGAACCTCATCACAGCTGCAAGTCTCTTTTGCCTTTAAAGGTCTCAGTCAAGGGTCCCAGGATTAGGATGTGGACATCTGTGGGGAGAGGCCATTATCCTGCCTACCACAGCCACCTTTGTCCATTGCCCCTTAAGAACCTCTCTCTGACCTCTGACCTCTTTGATCTCTGAACTTGGACTTCCCTGGAAGCCCTGATGCCACCAGCCTGCTGTCTCAGTCAGCTCGGGCTGCCGGGACAAAATACCACGATGGGGGGTTTAAACTCTAGACATTTACTTTTCACAGTTCTGGCGACCGGGAGTCTGAGATGAAGGTTTGGTGTCTGGCGAGGACTCTCTTCCTGGCTTGCAGACGGCCGCCTTCCCTCTGTTCCTCACGGAGGAGAGAGAGAGGGAGCCCTCGAGTCTCTTCTTATAGGGACGCCAGTCCCATTGTATGAAGGCCCCACTCTTAGGACCTCATTTAACCGTAATCACCTCCAGAAGGGCCTGTCTCCCGGGACATCCACTGGGGGTTGGGGCTTTAGTGTATGAGTTCTGGGGCGAAACCGACACTCCGTTCTTGCACCTCCCCTCCCCAAAGCCTCTTTCTCTAACCCTCAGCCTGCAGGCCCCTTGTGTCTTGTCGAGAAGGCAAGAGCCCAGACCCTTTTCGATCTTCATCACTCTTGAAATTACTCTTATTGTGGCCAGATTCTCTCTGCGCTGGAGTGCGGGCAGATTGGCAGGATGTTAAAGGATGTTCCAGAAAAGGTCACTGATAACAGGCCGTGATTAGTTCCTGAGACAAGGAGTCAGTGCTGCTTTTCTGGGCTGCAGTGGGGGGTGCAGGCCGACCGCACAGATGTCTGGACAGAAGGGGCTCAGCTGGGTCGCCTACAGGCCGTGAGCACAGGAGGTGTCACCTGCCCCCTCCGTCGGCCTCGCGGGCCCTGCACAGCCGCTGTGGCCACTGGCTGTGGTTGTGGTGTTTCACAAGCTGGAGCCTGTGGCCCCTGAGCCCCTGAGCCGTGCAGATGCCTCCCCGTCCGCTCTGGTTCGTAATTAAAACACGACTTGCCTCTCTGATTAGATGGAGCGGTTAAGTTCATCTGGAAGCGTTTTTCATCTGCATTGTGTAATTAGCAACATATGAGGCTTGTATTAGCTCAATTAAAAGTTACAGTGATTAATATGGGCATCAAAGCAGAACCATAAATCAACAGATTCCGGACACTCGGTGTTCACGGGCTGGAAGGCAGAGCGCCAGCCCCGGCCTGACCTGCGGAGGACGATTAGGTGCAGCCTGGCTGGGTGCTGGGAGGTGGACAGAGCCCTGGCTGGGGGTCAGGTACCCCACTGGGTTACTCCCTGACATCTCTGAGCCTCAGCTCTGCCATCCTGAAAATGGGGCTCCCAGTGCTTACCTCTCAGACTTCTGAGTTTCAGAGCCCGGATGTATTGTGCATGCAGATAGTCTCTGCTCCCCATGGACCCTCCACCTCCTTCCCTTAATTCTAAAATGTGCAAATTGTGACTGCAGTGACTGTCCAGAAGAGGAGAGATTTTGGAAGAGCCTAAACTGATTAAATAAGTTATGAAATATCCAAGCGAGGAAATATTTTGCAGCTGTTAAAAAAAGGGGCAGGTCCATTTGTAATGATATGGAACTGAGCATAAGATGTGCTGTCCGTGGATGAAGCAAAATGGGGGACGGGGGCGCACAGAGTTGCCGTGTGTGTGGACAAAAGAAAAATGCATACGGATATGTTTGCAAGTGTGTGAGTGTGTGTGGAGGAGCTTGTTAAGGATCCCCACAAAAATGTAGCTCCTCTGGGGAGGGCGAAGGGTCGGCGGGGGGACCGGGTGGGAGGCGACTGTGTACTTGTTTGTACTTTTTAAATTCTGCGCCATGTACATTTATTATTTATTTAAATAAATTAATTTAAAAATATTTTAAAAGAAAAATAAAGGCCACCCCCCGACCCTCGGCCTCCCCCTAAATGAGAAAAAAGGCCCTCGTCTCGTACTTTGCACAAAGTCTCTCGTTTGGTCCTTGACCCAAAGAGCTTTCAGAGCGACTTTGCTGTGGAATTTTGATGTTTGGTATCTGGCTTCTAGATTTTTAGCACAGTAATGAAATAGAAAAATCTCAAACACCCCTGCCATGGCATTCTAGGGCGGGAGAGAAGAAGCTCTCGCCTTGACTGGGTTCTTCCTGGTCAGCTGTGACCTGGTTTGAGGTGTGGACCAACATTGTGAGCACAGAAGGGTCATCGTGAGCTTTGCCCATCAGCCTCTCCCGCTGGACTGCCGAGGGCCCCACCGTGGAGCCTGACGGCCCCCTATGTTCCCTATCTTTGAGAGAGATGCTTAGGATGGGTAGGAGAGAAAGGAATCTTATAATTCTTGTTGAAGCTTTTTTTTTTTTTTTTAAATTAGAATTACCCAGCAATTCCACTCGTAGGTTTATACCCAAAAGAATTGAAAACAGGTGCTCAGACAAAAATCTGTCCTGAACGTTCACAGCAGCTCTGTTTATACGGCCCAAAGTCATAAATGGCCATGGAAAGGAACGAAGCACTGACACCTGCTACAACGTGGATGAACCTTGAAGACGTGATGCTGAGTGAGAGAAGCCAGACACCAAAGGCCACACGTTATGTGATAAGAAGTGTCCAGAGCAGGCAAATCCACAGAGAAGGACAGCGGACCGGGGTGGCGGGGGGCCGGGCGGGGTGGATGGGGAGCGACTGCTTCATGGGTGTGGGGTTTACTCTTGGATGATGAAAATGTCCTGGAACTAGATAGAGGTGTTGATTACACAACATTGTGAATGTGCTAAATGCCACTCAATTGGGCATTTAAAAATGGTTAATTTCATGTTGTGTGAATTTCATATCAATTAAAAAAGATAGAGCCATCTGTAGTGAGAGGGCCTGACTATTTAGATGATTTGTTCATTGCTCGAGAGAGCGATATCTGGAATGTTGTGATAAATTGGACATTGTGTTTTTTTATATGTGGCCTGAATGGTGAGGTTTCCAGCAGCGTCCGGGGACTTGTGGCAGAGATGGAGAAACACGCTCCCAGAATCTGGACAAACGTGCATGACACCGACAGCACGTTACATGATCTTTACCCTCTATCCTAGTAGAGGCACTGCTTTCTTGTGTACCCTTCCAGACATTCTTTAGGCATGCCCAGGCAACTCCTAATACCTATTTATATTCTACTTTTCTTAAGGAAAAGTAGCCTACTTTATGCATTGCTCTGTGGCACGCTTAGCACTACGTCTTGGCGAATGGAGGTATTTTCCTCAGGGTTTGGGAAGAGGCCTCCTTCCTGCCTCCAGCCACCTCTTTTCTGAACCGAGGCTGTGCTTGCCCTAACCTGCACCTGTGTGGGAAGCAGAGGCGGCCCGGCTGCACTGCCTGCAGATCCGTAAAGGACCCTGAGGGCTTTGTTCTGCTGCAGCCCTTTCTCAGGCCTGCAAGATGGTGCCTTCCCCGGAGGCCCAGCCCCGGCGTCGGCAAGGGCAGATGAAAGCCCTGGGCTTTGGGTGTCGACTTGGTCTGGGCATCCTGCCAGTCCTGGAGAAAGCCAAGATGGTGACGCGGGCCCTTCTCTCTTGGCATCTCCAAGATGGCTTGGATGGCAGAGCTGGTTGGGCTTGCGTTTTCTGAGAGCGGGTGGAAGCCCCATTGGGTTCCTGGCTTTGACGTTTTCTTGGACAGACAATCAGCAGGTCCTGGAGGCTGCGGGAGCCTCCTCATGGGCCTCCCTGCCTCTTCTCTTGTCCTCCTCTGTCTATTGTTCAGATCATAGGCAGAGTGAGCCTTTTAAGATGTTAAATCAGCTCATGTCCCTCCTCTGCTCTAAACCCTCCATGGCTCCCAGCTCACTCTGTAAAAATCCAAAGTCCTGAGTGTGGCCCACGAGGCCACTTCCCCTGACAGTGCTTGCTTTTCACCAGCCACTGGTCTCCTTACTGGCCCTGAGAGGACAAGCACACACCAACCCCAGGGCTTTTGCACACACTGTTCCATCTGTCTGGAATGCCCTTCTCTGATGTTTGCATGGCTCAGTTCCTCAGGTCAACATGATTCTAGTCATTTGTCATCATACCAGAGGGAAATTTTTTTTTCAGTTATTTTATTGAGATCCTAATGGTTTATAACATTGTGTACTTTCGGGTGTACATTATTTATCAAGTTCTGTATAGACTGCACTGTGCTCACCATCAGTAGCCTAGTTTTGCCCGTCACCATACGTATGTGCCCCTTTACCGCTTTTGCTCACCCTCCCACCCGCTTCCCCTCTGGTAACCACTAATCTCTTCTCTTTATCCCTGGACTTGTTTATCTTCCACACATGAGTGAAATCATGCAGTATTTGTCTTTCTTTCTCTGGCTTATTTCACCTAACATCATGCCTTCAAGATCATCCATGTTGTTGCAAATAGGACAATTTTGTCTTTTTTATGGCTGAGTAGTATTCCATTGTATATGTGTATACACCACATCTTCTTTATCCACTCATCAATTGATAGGCACTTGGGTTGCTTCCACGTCTTGGCTATTGTGAATAATGCTGCAGTGAACATAGGGGTGCATAAGTCACTTTGGATTGTTGATTTCAAGTTCTTTGGATAAATACCCAGTAGTGGAATAGCTGGGTCATATGATATTTCTATTTTTAATTTTTTGAGAAATCCCCATACTGTTTTCCATAGTGGCTGCACCAGTTTGCATTCCTACCAGCAGTGTATGAGGGTTCCCTTTTCTCCACATCCTCTCCAGCATTTGTTACTTTTTGTCTTGTTAATTATAGCCATTCTGACCAGTGTAAGGCAGTATCTCATTGTAGTTTTGATTTGCATTTCCCTAATAATTAGTGATGTTGAATATCTTTCCATGTGCCTGTTGGCCACCTGTATATCTTCTTTGGACAAATGTCTGTTCATATCCTCTGCTCATTTTTTGATTTGGCTGTTTGTTTTTTGTTGTTGACTTGTATGAGTTCTTTATATATTTTGGAAATTAACCCCTTGTTGGATACATGATTTGCAAATATTTTCTCCCGGTTGGTGGGTTGTCTTTTTGTTTCCTTTGCTGTGCAGAAGATTTTTAGTTTGATGCAGTCCCATTTTTAAATTTTTTCTTTTGTTTCCCTTGCCCCAGTAGATATGATATTAAAAAAGATGTTGCTAAGACTGATATCAAAGAGGACTGCCTATATTTTCTTCTAGGAGTTTCATGGTTTCAGGTCTTACATTCAAGTCTTTAATCCATTTTGAGTTAATTTTTATGTATCGAGAAAGATAATGATGTACTTTCATTCTTTTGCATGTGGCTGTCCAGTTTTCCCAACACCATTTATTGAAGAGACTTTCCTTTCTCCATTGTATGTTCCTGGCTCCTTTGTCGTAGATTAGCTGTCCGTAGATGTGGGGTTTATTTCTGGGCTTTCAGTTCTGTTCCATTGATCTGTGCCTGTTTTTGTGCCAGTGCCGTGCTGTATGGATTACTGTTGCTTTGTAGTCTATTGTGAAGTCAGGGATTGTGATGCCTCCAACTTTGTTTTTTTTCAGGATTGTTTTGGCTATTCAAAGTTTTTTGCTGTTCCATATAAATTTTAGGATTCTTTGTTCTATTTCTGTGAAGAATGTCATTGAATCTGTAGATTGCTTCAGGTGGTATAGACATTTTAAGTATGTTTATTCTTCCAGCCCATGAAAACGGACTATCTTTCCATTTCTTTATGTCTTCAATTTCTTTCAACAGTGTCTTATAGTTTTCAGTGTATAGGTCTTCCATCTCTTTGGTTCAGTTTATTCCTAGATATTTTATTCTTTTTGTTGCAATTGTAAATGTGATTGAACTCTTGACTTCTCTTTCTGCTATTTTGTTATTAGAGTATAGAAATGCAACTGATTTTTGTAAGTTGATTTTGTGCCCTACAACTTTGCTGTAGTTGTTGATTATTTCTAATGGTTTTCTGATGGGTTCTATGGGGTTTTCTATATATAGGATTGTGTCATCTGCAAACAGTGAGAGTTTCCTTCCTTCCTTCTTCCTTTCCAATTCTTGCCTAATTGCTCTGGTCAAAACCTCCAGTACTATGTTGATAAGAGCGGTGAGAGTGGGCACCCTTGTCTCGTTCCTGTTCTCAGAGGGATGGCTTTCAGTTTTTCTCCATTGAGTATGATGTGGGTTTGGGTTTGTCATATATGGCCTTTATTATGTTGAGGTACTTTCCTTCTATACCCATTTTATTGAGAGTTTTTACCATAAATGGTTGTTGGATCTTGTCAAATGCTTTCTCTGCATCCATTGAGATAAGCATGTGACTTTTATTCCTCATTTTGTTAATATGGTGTAGCACATTGATTGATTTGCAGATATTGAACCATCCTTGTGCCCCTAGAGGAAACCCCACTTGATCATGGCATATGATCCTTTTAATGTATTGCTGTATTTGCCAATATTTTGTTGAGGGTTTTTGCATCTATGTTCATGGCCTGTAATTTTCCTTCTTTGTGTTGTCCTTGTCTGGTTTTGGTATCAGGGTGATGTTGGCTTCATAGAATGAGTTAGGAAGCATTCCATCTTCTTCAAGTTTTTGGAATAGTTTGAAGAGGATAGGTATTAAATCTTCTTTGAATGCTTGATTGAATTCTCCAGAGAAGCCATCTGGTCCTGGGCTTTTGTTCTTTGGGAGGTTTTTGATTACTGTTTCAATATCTTTATATATGATTGGTCTATTCAGATTCTTTATTTCTTCTTGATTCAGTTTTGCAAGGTTGTATGAGTCTAAGAATTTATCCATTTCTTCTAGGTTATCCAATCTGTGGGCATATAGTTTTTCATAGTATTCTCTTATAATCTGTTGTATTTCTGCAGTATCTGTTGTAATTTCTCCTCTTTCATTTCTAATTTTTGTTTATTTGAGCCTTCTCTCTTGTTTTCTTGGTGTCTCGGTAAGCATTTGTCAGTTTTGTTTGTCTTCTCAAAGAACCAGCTCTTAGTTTCACTGATCCTTTCTACTGTTTTTTCCATCTCTGTTTCATTTATTTCTGCCCTAATTTTTTATTATCTCTCTCCTTCTGCTGACTTTGTGCTTTGTTTGTTTTTCTTTCTCTAGTTCTGTTAGGCACAGTTTAAGATTGCTTATTTGAGATTTTTCTTGTTTGTTGAGGTGGGCCTGTATTGCTATGAATTTCCCTCTTATAACTGCAATTGCTGCATCCCATAAGAGTTGGTATGTTGTATGTTCATTTTCATTTGTCTCTAGGTACTTTTAAATTTCTCTGTTGATTTCTTCATTGATCTAGTGGTTGTTCAGTAGCATGTTGTTTAGTCTCCACATATTTGTGACTTTCCCAGTTTTTTTCTTGTAGTTGATTTCTAGTTTCATAGCATGTGGTTGGAAAAGATGCTTGAGATGGTTTCAATCTTCTTCTTCTTCTTTTTTTAAAAGCCTATATATTTAATTTAATTTAATTAATTTATTTATTTTTTTCCTTTTTCTCCCCAAGGCCCCCCAGTACATAGTTGTATATTCTTCATTGTGGGTCCTTCTAGTTGTGGCATGTGGGACGCGGCCTCAGCATGGCGTGATGAGCGGTGCTGGGTCTGCACCCAGGATCCGAACCAGTGAAACCCTGGGCCACTGAAGCAGAGTGCGCAAACTTAACCACTTGGCCACGGGGCCAGCCCCTGATTTCAATCTTCTTAAATTTATTGAGGCTTGCCTTGTTCCCCAATATATGGTCTATCTTTGAGAATGATCCATGTGCACTTGAGAAGAATGTATATTCTGCTGTTTTTGGATGGAATGCTCCCTATAAATCTATTGAAGTCCATCTTGTCAAGTGTTTCATTCAAATCCACTATTTCCTCATTGACTTTCTGCCTTGATGTAAGTGGGGTGTTGAGGTCCCCTACTGTTATTGTGTGGCTGTTGATTTATCCCTGTAGGTCTGTTAATAGTTGTTTTATGTACTTTGGTGCTCCTGTTTTAGGTACATATATATTCATAAGTGTTATGTCCTCTTGGGGGAATGTCCCTTTTATCATTATATACTGCCCTGAGGGGCATTTTTTGACCATCCTGCCTCCAATAATACCCAACCCTTCTTTTCCTTTTTCCTTGTTTTTCTTCATAGAATTTATAGCCGGGGGCTGGCCTTGTGGCCGCGTGGTTAAGTTCGCGCACTCTGCTTCAGTGGCCCAGGGTTTCACTGGTTCGGATCCTGGGTGCAGACCCAGCACCGCTCATCACGCCATGCTGAGGCCGCGTCCCACATGCCACAACTAGAAGGATCCACAACTAAAATATACAACTATGTACTGGGAGGCTTAGGGGAGAAGAAGAAGGAGAAAAAAAAAAGAAGATTGGCAACAGATGTGAGTTCAGGTGCCAATATTTTTTTTAAAAAAGATACTGTTTAAAAACAAAAAAGAATTTATAGCCACCTGATGTAGAATATGATTGCGAGTTTATCTGCATTTTGCACAAGAATGGCAGCTTCACGAGAGCAGTGATCTCCTTTGTCTGGCTCGTGGGTGTCTCCCCAGGACCTAGAACAGTGCCTGGCACACAGTAGGCGCTCACTAAATGTAAGTCAAGTGAATGTTTAATGAGCACTTACTCTGTTCTGTACCCGGCACGTGAGGATTCAGAGAGAACAGGACACGCCCCTCCTCTGCAGGAAACTTCATATCTAGTTGGAGAGATGACTGGGATCATTTCATCCATTAGGTTTGGCAGGACAGTGCCTGGGGCTCATGAGTATATCTGGGATTATTCCTCAATAAAGCTGGAAAAAAACTGCAAAGTAGTTACAATCATCAAGTATGTATTTAAATTTTATGCTTGGTATACATAGGACTTTGTAATCTACCCTCCTTAGTTTTAATGAATTGGTGGACATTAAATTCTTTCTCACTTTTTGCTCTTCTGTACACAGAGCCAGGAATAATTGATTGGAAATGTTATAAGTAAAAACCAAAAAAAAAAAGTTTGAGACTTGAAAGTTATTTGTTCCAAAGTGCATAAAAAAAATGCTGTCATCCCAAATCATCTTCAGACACCCACAAAACATAATATAAAGTTGACCAGCCAACCTCAATTTGCCTCAACTGTTATAATGTAATTCTATGTAATGCGGGTTGCAGGAGCATTGGGTGTGTAGTACAGTGGAAGCCTCGAAAAGGAAAAATGCCCGGGACCTGGGAGGGCCTTCAAACTGCCTTGGAGATAACTGGCCTGCCTGAAACACAGCAATTAAATAGAGGGTGTCCAGAGACAGTAGAAATTCAGAGAGGGGAGACCCTGGGCAGCTCTGGGAAGGCTTCCTGGAGGAGGGGAGACTTGAGTTGGGCCTTGAAGGTCTGATAGAATCTGGAAACTTGTGAGAGGGGAGGTTGGAAGGAGGAGGGGGTTTCCTGCATTTGTGGGCCAAGCCTGGCTCTGGTGGCTGGGGCAGTCCGGTGAGATCAGGGAAGGGGCGCCCCCTCATGGAGGCGTCATCGCGGCCAAGGGCTGCGGCTCAGACTTCTGGGCCCACTGCAGCCTTTTGAGGTGGGTGAAGCTGTCTTGATGTGGAGCCTGTAAAACCTCCCCTGTGAACATCTGCATGCGAAGAACGGGGATGCTGCCGAGCCCTCAGGCTTTGTTCTGTAACTAGGTATGTGCTGGTTCAGGAAGAGGGGAGGAAACAACCCCACGGCCTGTACTGGGAGCGGGTGGAGGGAGCCGTGGGTGAGGGTGACTCCGAGGGGCCGTGTGTTTCCCTGCCCCTTTGGCTGTAGGGGCGGAGCTGCCTGCTTTGCTATTGCTTATTTATCCCTGCATCCCTGCTGGCCTCCATCACCGACTCCAGGCAGCAGGCAGAAAGGAGTCACTGTAGTGAGGGTAAAACAGCTGGGGCAAAAGGAAAACACGGGCGACTTGAGGAGTTGGTGTAACGCTGGGGTAGGTCAGTATCAGAAGTGTGTGCTAAGAGATTGACTGTAAATTTGGCCTGGGCATCCTGGCAGCCAGAGCGACTAAGGAAACAATTGCAGGAGCCAGGCTTTCTGTACATACAGGGATGCGATGCAGCAGTGTGGGGGTCCTCCCCATGGAGGCAATATTTGTTATTGGAGTTAGTGCCATCACGTGGCAGCCTAGGGATTCAAAAGTGTCATAACGTGAAGTGCTTTACCACGAGCTGACCGTTTAAAAACTTAGTTCTGACTTAACTTCCTTCTAGGGAGGGTCTCTCAGCCTGACACCATGGACATCTTGGGCTGGGTGGTTCTTTGTGGTGGGGTCTGTGTGTGCATTGTAGGATGTTTAGTGGCATCCTTGACCTCTACCCACCGGAGGGCAGTATCAGTCCCCCCTTCCCCCACCAAGTTGTGACAACCAGAGATGTCTCCTGACATTGACAAATGTCTCTTGGGGGGCAAAGCTGTCCCCATTTGAGAACCACTGCCCTACAGTAACAAGTAATGTCCACCCCCACCCATCCCATGACATCAATATCTTTGTTTGAAGGCTCGGGCAGGAACTGTAGATTCAATAAATTATAATGAATGGTGAATTCAGTGCAGATCATAAGGTGGAATTGCAAGTCTTGCAAGAAATGCAGGATTTCAGGAAGTCAATGAAAGTGATGTTGGCAAATTGCCGGAACCACAGTCAAACCATGGACCAGTGCAGGACTCCCAGAGTTAGAGCCGTTAGCACTTGAGGAAAAGGAAATCGACCAAACTGCTAATTTAACGGAGGCTTCAAAATAGAGTGATTTGAACATCAAAGGACTAAGCAATGACCTTGGGGAAGTCTATGGTGCTCTGAAATTTTAGCGAAAACGCGCATCTTTATGATCATGTTACAGAAGTCAAATGAGAAGGGAGGACGTTGCATCCTGCTCTTAACGATTTTGCTGGATGAATTAAATGATTACTCTCAACATTTTGTTCATGCTTTAGTCTAAGGACTGGCCTCTAGTTGCAGTTATAATTTACATTTTGTAAAATACACAAAAACAGTCTTATTTGCAAAATTTTTATTTGACTTTTCTAGATAAAATCCTACTTACGCCCTTTTTGGTTTTGGTGGTGAAATTCACATAACATAAAATTCATCATATAAACCATTTTAAAGTGTGCTATTCGTGTCGTTTAGTATATTTACACTGTTGTGCAACCATCACTACTATCTAGTTCCAGAACATTTTCATCACCTCCAAGTAAAACCACGCCCATTAGCACTCAACCCCCGTTTCCCCTCCCCCAGCCCCTGGCGACCACTGATGTGCTTTCTGTCGCTGTGGATTTGCCTGTTCTGGACGTTTCACGTAGTTAGAATCATACCACATGTGGTCTTGTGTGTCTGGCCTTTTTCACTTAGGATAGCGTCTTCAGGGTCCCTCCATGTTGTAGCAGGTGTCCGACCTTCATTCTTTTTATGGCTGAATCCTAGCGCATTGAGTGGATTTACCACATTTTGTTTATCCGTGGTTCTGTTGATGGACATTGGGTTGTTTCCACTTTTGGGCTATTGTCGTCAAGGCTGCTGTGAAGATTCGTGCACTAGGTTTTGTCTGAACACCTATTTTCACTTCTCTTGGGTGTGTACCCAGGAGTGGAATTGCTGGGTCATATGGTAATTCTCTGTTAATTATAATATGGTAATACCTACATCATGCCTTCTTCGGTTTGTGAAATTCCAGTCTTTCTCTTAGGTGGGTCCACTTTAAGTGGACTTTCCAGGGCACCATCTCTCCTCTGATATTAAGGCCTTTCCCCAACCACTGGGTTATGTTGAAGCGTGAGTCCCCTTTGCTTAGGGGGGTGACCGTCTAGTCAGAGGCAGGACCCCTGGTGCTCCCTGAGGGACTGGAGACCCCCAGGCTGACCCCCTGCCCTGCCTGGATTGGGGCAGCTCTGCAGAGCACACCCCTTCCCAGGGATGGTTTTAAGAGGAGGGCCAGGACAAAAACCAACCAACTCCCTGAGATGATTCCTTTTAGAAAGGCACTTACGTTTTTCCTGCCTTTTTCTGGTCACTTAAAAAATTTAAAAAAAATTGTTTACTTGAATTGAAAGCAGGGACGTGGTGTAAATATGCCAACAGTATGGGAGAGGTATTTGCCAAAGAGCAGGTTCCTCCTCCCATCCCTCACTCCTAGCTCCCCAGTCCCTTCTGGCTGTGCTGGTCCAGGGCACGTTTATCTCTGTCCCATAAACAGTTCAAAGTGTGAGCAGGCTGTCCTCATGGTGAAGTAGGGACCCAGGACTCTTCCATCTTGTGCTCATTTACCCCCACTCTTCCAACCCCCTGCAGCCTGCAGCACAGAAAGGAGAGCTGCATGTGAAGATCATGGGACAGTTCTTATGGGGTGGGCCTGGAAGTAGCACCTCCCTTCTCCTTGCATCCCATTGGCTGGAATTCAGTCACATGGCCATTCCTAGCTGCAAGGGAAGCTGGGAAATGTAGTCCAGCTCTGGGCCCAGCACAAACATGGAATGGATTGGGAAACAGCTAGCTTATCTGTAGCAAAATTATATTAGGAATATGCACATCTTTCTCAGAGAATGCCTACAAATACTGGGCTCCCCTGCTTTTAAACCAAACTCAAGGTTAATATGGCCAAACCCCCATCCCAGGGGAGAAACAGACCCAGGGTCTGGGATTTCCAGTACGATATTTCTGCCCTTTGCTTGCTATTAGTCCAAAAATCCCATTTCCCCCTGTGATGGACATTTGGGCTGTTTCCAGTCTTCACCTTTCCAAAAAAGGTAGCAGTGAATGTCCTTGTGTGTACTTCTCTGAGTGCAAGTTCAAATATACGTATTCAGTTTTCATTTTTACGCAGCGTGATCAACTCCCCATCCATTTAGTAGCTTGCTCCCAGCGAAGGGTGTCAAGGTTGCATGTGACGGAGTCCCACAGAGTTGTGTCAGACCAAATAAAGGGGCCCAAGCCCGGGAGTCAGCTCCCTGGCCTCCAGACCCAGCTCCGCCTTGACCAGCTGCTTCACGTCTCTGGCTTTCGTGGGGGTGATGGTGATATTAGCTGCCATTTCTTGAGTACTTGCCACGTGCCAGGTACTGTTCTAAGCTCTTTAAACATAGTGATGCATTGATACACATTTCCATACAACAACCCTCTGAGGAGTGGGCTGTTGTCCTTCCCATTTTGCAGATGAGGAAACTGGGGCACAGAAAAGCTCAGCAGATTGCCTAAGATTACACACGTAGTAAAGGTGCTCCCGCGCGGTAGGGTGACTGGGAAGGTGCAGTAAGGAGGCTGTGTGGGTGGGGCGGGGGAGGCTGGCTTTAGAATCAGGTCTGCCCTCCCCTGCTCTCAGTTTTCTCCTCTGTAAAATGGGAGTAAGGTCTCCCAGAGTTTATTGGGTCGGTCACCACGTCTATTCACTCAGCCAGCACTGCGCCAGCACTGCAGCGTGACGGAGAAGGGAGCCCACAGGCTAGAGGGAAAGTTCTCTAGGGTTAGCCGAGTGCACGTTTGCTTCCTGACCGTGCCCGGTGCTCCCTAGGCCCTTGCGGACTGGCAGTTACAATAATGGATAACCACATGCTTTGTAAACTGTTGAGTGCTGTAACAGTGTTAGGTAGAAATGAGAGTGACAATTCATGTTGTTCTCTAGAGGGTGTTTTTGTGGAGCAGTGATGAGAAAGGTGGGGGGCGACCCAGGTTCTTTGGGACTTCATGTGAGCTACATTTGCCGGGGGCTGACTTTGCCTCAGGTATGAAGGACTTTACAGATATTTGCTCAGTGAATCCTCACAAAAACTCCACGAGGAAGGGCTATCATTATCCCCACTTTACAGATGAAGAAACTGAGGCACAGAGAGGTCACTCATGGCCACAGAGCTCCCGAGTGGCAGAGCTGGGATTCAGACCCAGGTGGTTGGATCTGGCTCTGGAGCCTGCGATTTTAATCGCTTTGCTCTGTGGGGTCCTGCGGTGGATCCGGGGTACTAGGGGAGGGTCAGAGATGCCTGCCGCGCGGCAAAGGGCAGACTCCTTCCAAGCCAGTGCAGGTGGTGTTGCCTGTGCTGTAGGGACCCATCCGGTGGTTTCCTCTTGACCCCAGGGCCGCCCCTCTGCAGCATGACGCAGATTCAGCAGGTCAGAGACCAAGGCAAGTACAGAGGATGCTCTGGTCCCTGCCCTCGCTCCTCACTGGTCCAGCGTCCCACTGCTGACACCTGTGGGTTTCCTCTGGCCATCAGAGCCACTGAGCTTGTGTGCAGGGCTGGACAACAATGCCAGGAAGTCATGATGTCCGGGAGCCCAGCTCTTCCGAGTGGGATAACTCGGTTTTCCTGCCCTGTCTCCAGGGCTGCCCGCAGGATGGAGCCCGGGTGCGCACAGCGTTCTGTGCTGTAGCAGTGCTCAGCTTGACAACACACCTTCATGTCTCACTTGGCCACTCCCCACCAGATGCTTCCCGGGGTCACCTCCCAAATCAACCACCTGCACTCTAATTCTTGTCTCAGGTCTGCCTCTGGGGGCCCCAGACGAAGGCAGCAAGAGTAGCTGAGATGTGCCCCTCATCACCTGGAGCCACTCAGTGGCATGGGACGCCCCCTCTCCCTGCCCTTGGTTTCTGAGCCTCATGCCGCGGACGGTGAAGCGCCGCTGAGGCTGGACTGGCCGGAACCGGCCTACTGCCCCATTAGCACCTCGGGGGCTCCGGGACCCGCGCACGTGTGCGCACAACTGCAGATGGCCGGCGTGGGAGGACGGCTCGAGCGCCCGGATCTTGATTAATGGGGCGTCGTGAAGATCGGCCCTCTGGGGTGGGAGGGCTGCTGACTCTGAAAGACTGGGGGGCAGTCCAACAGTCTGGGCCTGATGCTCTCTGACCTCCGCCCCGCTGCCAGGCTCCCGCGGCCACGGGGACCGACGGAACGCGGGGAGAATGAAGCTCCGGCTTGGCAGGCGGGCGGCGCTGGGCCTTTGCAAGCTTGGAAGCATCACTTGTGTGGCTGAAACCTGTGGTGGGTCCCTGGGCGCGGAGGGATGGAGAGATGGTCTCTACATCAGACGTCGCTGGTGGCCCACCCGACAGCCGCGGCCCCTTCTTTGCTGGAGTAACACTTCTTCCGGAGATGAGGGGCCCAGCTCCAGATGTGATCCTGATTGGCCTCAGCCGGTGTGTCAATCAGCTCCTTCTTTGCCAGTGATTGGTGTAGACGCGACCATGTGGCCCGGGTCTAGACAACGCGCTAGAAGAGCAGGTGTGTGGGGGGCCTGCCTTGAAAAGTCTCCGCTCCCACAGGAGAGGCGTGTAGGAGAAATCCTTCTGCTGTCCCCTTTTCCGCTGGGGACGCAGTCGCCTGAGGCCTTGGTGACAAGCTGCAGAGCCACAGCGCCTGGGGACGGGAGAGCTTGTCCGTAGGTCGGGGAAGGTGGCGCAGAAAGCTGGAGAGACGCCTGGCCCCAGTGTCGCAGTGGGGGCTCTGCTGCCGTCCTGCCGCCGCCCACCTCTGAGATCCTCGTTAAGTGAATAACACGTGTCCTGATGGCTTGAGCCATTTTAGCTGCATTTTCTGTTATTTCAGCCAAAAGCATCCTGATGGATAAGGTCACCATTTTCCAGAAGTCTTTCTGGGGGAATTCTTTAATTTTTTTTTTTTTAAAGATTTTATTTTTTCCTTTTTCTCCCCAAAGCCCCCCAGTACATAGTTGTGTATTCTTCGTGTGGGTTCTTCTAGTTGTGGCATGTGGGACGCTGCCTCAGCGTGGTCTGATGAGCAGTGCCATGTCCGCGCCCAGGATTCGAACTAACGAAACACTGGGCCGCCTGCAGCGGAGCGCGCGAACTTAACCACTCGGCCACGGGGCCAGCCCCGGGAATTCTTTAATATTTTAACACTTGACCCAGAACTTGCTTTTGAACTCTTAGCACTTTACTGAATTAGAACTTACTTACATTTTGCTCCTGTGCCATGTGAGTGCACTGAATCGTGGCTGGAAACGGTCCTTGATGGCCCTTGGTCCATCCCTTCCTGCCTCCTGGAAGAGAGTTTTGAGGTCTGTATTGGTCAGGAATCCTGTGGCTGTGGTTAAGAGAAACCCAACTCGAACTGGTTAAATAAATTCTCTCTCTACCTATTGAAAGAATTTATGGGCTTGGCAATGGAAAAATCAAGGCACTGATTTTCTAGTATTGCAGCCTGAGGTCCAGCTGCATCCAGGGGCTCAAACAATATCACTGGGAATTTCCTCTCTGGCCCCTGGCTTTGCTTCCCTCTGTTGGCTACGTTTCTGGGCAAGTTTTCCTCCTCAGGTGTCAGAATAGCTGCCGATGCTCCCAGATTCTTATGCTTCCATCCTCCCAGCTTGGCAATCGTGGTGGAAAGAGAACTGCTCGCTCGTGACAGTTTCATCATTGCTCCCAGAGTTTCATCTAAGGGGCCCAGTGAGGGCCCAGTCCAGAGCCAGTCACTCCACTCAGTTGGCCTGGGTCTCATGCTGGGTGGCATCCATCTCCCAGAACCCTGTGGGCTAGGAGTGGGGAAAGGGTGGCTCCCCAAAGGAAAGTTAGGAGAGATGAAACAGAAGAATGAGGACTGGAGCCCAGGCCGGCAGAAACAACAGATGGTTCCTACACAGTCGAAGGTATTTTGGGAGGAGAGGAGACACAGCAGATTTCCTCTAGTTTCTTTTTTGGTGTCTGTGTGTGTGAGGAAGATTGGTCCTGAGCTAACATCTGTTTCCAATCTTCTTCTTTTTGCTTGAGGAAGATTGGCGCTGAGCTAACATCTGTGCCAGTCTCCCTCTGTTTTGTATTTGGGATGCTGCCACAGCACGGCTTGATGAGCAATGTGTAGGTCGGCGCCCAGGAGCTGAACCCTCAAACCCCAGGCTGCCGAAGTGGAGCACATGAACTTAACCACTCTGCCTCGGGCTGGCCCGTCTAGTCTCTGTTTTTAATTGCTAGTTGTAGAACCTTCTGTTGAAAAGAACCGCCTTACACGTGAGGGCAACCTGTCAAGGAGAAGAAAGTGCCGCTTCTCAGGCTGAGGTTTGGGGGCGGGGGGTGGGTTCTCGTGTGTCTGCACTTCCTGAAGTGCGGCCCCCACACCCGCAGCCTCAAGCCTGGGAACCTGTTAGAAATGGAGATTCCCGGGCCCCTGCCCCAGACCCAGGCAACCAGAACCCTTGCGGGTGGGGCCGGTTGCCTGCACTTTACCACGCCCTCCAGGAGAGTCTGAGCGATGAAGTTTGAGAACTGCAACAGAGCATAGAGGTGGAAGATGCTTTGGGTTGGGCTGGTGGTTCATGGCCATCCACACTGCTGGCTTCCCTCTCTTCATTTGTGAGTTGTGTTAGTTCCTAGGGAAGCCACAACAAGGTACTGCAAAGCGGGTGGCTTTAAAACAACATCTGGAGGCCAGAAGTTGACGTGAAGGTGTGGCGGGGCCCCGCTCCCTCCGAAGGCTCTAGGCAGGGTCCTTCCTGCCCCCTCAGCTGCTGGCGGCCGGCTGTCCTCGGTCCTCAGCTCGCAGACGTCAGTCCAGTGTCTGCCTGTCATGTGGCCTTCTCTGTGGGTGCGTCTCTGTGTCTCTTCTCTTCTCACGAGGACACAGCCCTTGGGTTCAGGGCCCACCCTAGTCCAGTGTGACCTCCTCTTAACTACTGACTTCTGCTAGGAACAATATCCAGAGAAAGTCACGTCTGAGGTTATAGGTGGATGTGAATTTCGGGGGGGGTGGCGGGTGGGCACTGTCCCCTCACTCACACAGAAACCTCAGTGATCCCAGAAATGGAGATTTCTGTGTCACCGCAGTTCCTGAGCGTCGAATAACCAGAGCCCTAAGTCCCTGCAGGGGAACTCGGGCACGTGTTTCTCCATAAAAACAGTATAGCAGTGCATTTATGCTGCCGTTGTCCGGAGGTTTTGGAGATGTATTTGTTAGTGGTGGACTCTTTCTTTCCTGCAAGAAATACTGTGCATGCGCAAAGGCCCTGAGACACAGCTGCTCTGCCAGGAATGGCTGAGCCCCGCCCGCTTCCTGTGGCCGCGGCGTGTGTGAAATTCTAGGATCCCAGAGGGCGGAGCGTGAAAGCAGTGGCTTATACATTTTTTTCTCCAAAAATATAAAAGGGAAAAAGGCTTCCAATTCTCATATCAATCCCTTTTAACACTTAGAAAAAATGCACGTGCCTGGTAACAACTGTTCAAGTAGGACATAAAGTGACCAAGTGAAACTTCTTTTGGGTTCCCCCCACCAAAACTCAGTCTTTCACGCTAAAGATAGCAGCTGTCATTCCAGAAAAGTCTTATATGCACATACCAGGCTGTGTGTGCATGTGTGTTCTTTTCACGGATGTGAAGCCAGACATAGTGCACACACTCTTTGGCACTTTGATTTAAAAAAATTAGTTAATCTTCTAGAGCTCTACCCACAAATGCACATGCAGATCTGCCGTACCCTTTGTACTAGCCATGTAGTAGTCCACTGTCTGCATATATTGCAATTTATTTAAAAAATCTCCCCGCTGACAGGTGTTTATGTTGCTCCCAGTTTTTTTCCATCATAAGCAATGCTGGCGTGGCGGTCTTTGCCTCTCGTGCACTGTCATTCTCTCACGGTCCCTTGGCTCGATCCTGTCTTGACTCTTTCTGCAACTCGTCCATCAGAGTGTTTCTCATCTGAAGGAGACAGCAGTTTGAAAGTGAGGGGGCAGCCCCGTGTTACAGGCACTCGATTTCTTAACTTTGCTCTTCCAAGAGTCCAAGATTTCTTTTCTTCTTGAAAAAAAATCAACTTGTTTTTCTAACTTTTAACCTACTTTTTTTCTAAACAAATGCCTGCAGTAGATAACCCCTGCTCATGGAATTTTTCTGTTGAATTCCAGCCAATAAACATCTCCTGATGAGTTGAGTTGTAAATTAGCGTTAGGAGAAAGTTTTAGGCATAAATATAGAATTGACACCTGCTTGCCAAGACAGGCAGGAATGTGCTGTAAATATTGGGACAGGTTAAATGCGCAGAGTCACATTATGCATCTGTCCCTCTCATGAATATATAAACAGCCTCATGTTGTTCCTGAGGACCCAAGCTTGAGTTCTTTGGGCAATTAATTAATTGAGGTGTTCAGTGAAATTGTTTGGTTGTTCTTTTCTGTTTTTAGACCTGGCAAAAGTATTATTATGGACGCCTCTCGTTAATGAGCAGAGCTTTCGAATGAAAGTTACTTTGGTATGAAGAGTTCTAGCTGGAGAAGTTGGGAAAACCTTTTTTCTTCTGGGGGTCTCAACTTCCTCACCTGTCAAATGGGTTGGTTGGATCAGAGAGTCGACAAGATTTTCTGGTTCAGCTGTCTCGTAGCTCTCTGAGGGTCCTCCCGGCTCGTGTAGACATCTGTGCTATCACTGACTTTGGGTGTTTCTTGCTGTAGGTGGGTCAGTGTGTTAGTCTTGGGAAAGGAGACTATCCAGGCAAGGAATAGGATTCTTAACTAACCCGTGTCTAGTAAGTTTACCAGGCCCTCAGCAGTCATCCGGGATTCGGTTTGGCTGTATAGAGCAGAGAAGACTGAAATAATAAGGGCTTGAACAAGATAGAAGTTAATTTTCATCTCTCACCACTGATGTGGTGACTCCACATATCAGAAAATCACAGCTCTTTCTGCTTTCTGCTTTGCATCCTCAGCTCATGACTTCCATCTTCGGTTTGTGACTTCTATCCTCATGGTCACCTCATGGTCCAGGATGGCTCCCAGAGCTCCAGCTATCACTCCACCTTCCAGGCAGCAGCTGGGGAAAGCAGGTGCCCCTGCTAGCTGTTTCAGCCCTCTTTGAGCAGTCTTCTCAGAAGTTCTACACTGAGCTGACAAAGTTTTATGCTAAGGACCCTCTTCATGGAGACATGAGCTTGTCTCTCCAGGACAGGGGGCCCATCTTACACAACAACCTCCCTACGGAATCTGGCTCAGTGCTGGCCAATAGCAGCCATTTTGTAAGCACCTGTGGTTTGATGATTGAATTTTCTGCTAGTTTTGTAGTGGATCGGACCTTCTTTTACTGATATTGTTATAGAGGCATGTAGGAGGGTCTGTGTCTCCCACTAGAGACCGAGGATCTTTGTCGTCAGGGACATGGACACTTCCCCCAGGAATCCCTGAGCGTGGCTTCGGGCGCATTGGCAGTCCCTCGTAAGTATTTATTGGATGGGGTTTGTTTGGGCTGAGTGAATGTGACCAGGGACATGCTGGGCTACGTGTGAAGCGGGAGGGGCCCCTTTCAGGGGCAGGTGGTCCAGTCACTTGTTGGGCGACCGCCACCTCCGTCTAGTTCAAGACGTCCCCATCACCCAAAGGAAACCCCGGCCCGTCAGCAGCGGCCCCCCTTCCCTCCCACCGCCCCGCAACCAGCAACGTGCTCCCGTCTCTGAGGATTTGCTGCTTCTGGACATTTCACATGAATGGAACCACGCGAGCCTGTGACGCTCGTCCCAGCTGTTCACGTAGCCTCACGTGTTTTGCGCCCGCGTTGTGGTGTGCAGCGCACCTCGCTTCTTTCATGGCTGGATCCTACTCCGTCATAGGGACGGGCCACATTTGCTTACGCATTCACTTGGTGTACACTTGGGGCCAGCGGAGAATTTTAAAGAGGCGGTTGGATCCGGCCTCGCCACTGCTTATGACGCTATTTCGTGCCCCTCCCTTGTCCTGGGCCCTCGCGCAGCCTGCAGAAGCCTGGACTGTCTGACACCACCCCGTGGGCCACCCGCCCCTCCTCCTGGGCATCACTGGGACAGGACGCAGCGCCCCTCCAAGCAGCCCGTGCAGGCGCGAAGAAGCCGGGATGTCTGTCACCGCCTTTTGACCACTCTTGGGTTGCACTGACTCGCTGGCACTGCCTGCATCAGGCTGAGTGTGCTCCAGCAGCCGGACAGCCTGGGCAGAGAGAAGTGGACATTCCAGGGAGCAGTGGTCTGTGTCCGGGAGCTGCCCCGCAGTGCCGTAGGTGGGCCCCCGGGGGCGCCCAGGGCGTGGCTTTGCTTTGATGTCCTTCAGACAGGCTGTCTCTCCGCCACCCATATGTTTGGTCTCTGGGGCCCCTGTGCCTCTCCCTTGCAGGCGTCGTCTCAGCGTGTTGGGATAAGCTGGTGCTGATTTCAAGTTGAGCTCGCCGCCTGGACGGCAGCGTTATGGTGGCAGCACCCATGTTCGCTGGATGCTGTGTCCCTCGTGCTGAGTGACTGTCGCGCTCACAGTGGCTGCTCAGCATGTGTGGTCCAGTGACTCCATCGCGGCTCCAGCGCCAGCCGGGCCCCTCCGCGAGCTCTTCAGAGGGGCCACGCTCCAGGAGCAGGTTTTGACGTCCCAAAGACCAAATCTTTTGTGCTTTTCACCTGAGAAGGTCACCAAAGCCTGAGACGCAGGCAGCCTGCAGCAACTGCTCACATTTACTTTGCAAAACCAGACTTGATCGTATTTGGGTTTTGTCCTGCTGCTTCTCTTTGTTTTCCTGACGGGCCCGGCTTCTAAGAGTGGAGACTGGGGGAATTTCGGGGAGGTTATTACATGTTTTCTCTCCCATGGCAGCCTCTGTTTGTCAGAACAACCTCAAATGCAAGCTCCGCTTTCTCTGCTTCATGCAGTTTGCTCTCTCCCTGCTTCTCCTTCCGGCTTCGGGCTGTCCTGCCAGAGTTAATTCTCGGGAGCATTGGGTGTTGAGTTTGTGTTTGTTCATTTATTACTGTGCATTCCAAGAGCTGTTTTTATAAGTCTGCTGGTTCTGTTTTCTGGGCTTGATTTTTGAGAAAGATTTTGTTTGGAAAATTCTGAAAGCCAGAGAAATGCATGGAGGGAAAAGCTGAGAAAAGATGATTGAGATGGCTACGATAAGGGAGGGTGGGGCTGGTCAACACATGTTTTCCCCCACAAGGGAATTTTTACAGTTTTACAGAGCAATATTGATTTGTTTCCTCTCAAAACTCTGGCTATTTGCATTTAAAAGTGTTGAGAATAACTAGAAAGAACGGAATCACGGAGTTGAGAAGAGAAGGGAGAGGGAAGGCCGATGGTAGACCTGAAGGAGACGCAGTCATTCCTTTGTTAGGAAAACATCAGTAGAGCCCCACACGATCTCAGTCTCTGATTGAGCTCTGGGAATAGAAGATGAAAGATACAGACCCTCACGCTCCAGAGACTTAACATTCTCTAGAGGGAGACTGAGTTTCAGTCCAGCGTGCTATTACAGTAGCACATGCCCAGAGAGAGCATGGGAGGGCAGAATTGAGATGCCTAGCATGGGAAGGTCAGGGAAGGCTTCCTGGAGGAGGTGATGAATGGAAAATTCAGTTTTGTCCATTCAGGAGAGAGAGACAGGAAGAGAGGTAAAGTCTCAGGCCTAGAAGCTGTAAGGGAGGAGGAGGAGTGTGAGATTTGTAAGTGTTGATGATGTAACCAGGCCAGGGGGTTCTCTGATTTGCTCTGGCATGTGTCACCAAGGATAGAGCTAAGGCTCTCTGCCTTGGGGGTTGGATTATAGTCATAGTCAGGATTGTTCTGGTTGTAGGAAACAGAAACTCAAGTCAAACTGCTTAAAGCAAGAAAAAAATTTCCCCCCTTTTGGGTATATATAAAGGAAAAGTCCAGAGGTCTGGCTTCAGGCATGGTTGGATCCAGGAACTCAGGGCATTCCATCGGAGCTTAGTCTCTTTCTTTTTGTCTTGGCTCTGCTTTTCTCTGTGTTCTTCTACAGAGGCAGGGAGGCTGTTGGTAGTTTCAGCCTACGTCCTTGCCTTTCCACAGGCCCCTGAGAACAGCATGCTTCTTCCTCGATGATGCCAGTTGAGTGTGAGTTGGTTCAGGTGCGTGCACGTGAGATTTGGAAGGTGGAGGTGAGGGACAGCCACTCTTCTTCCGTTTCTGCAGGCAAGCACTGTAGCAGAGACACCTGGCGTTTCTGGGGCAGAGTTAGAAGAGCTCCCACGGCTTGCCCGTGGCTTGAGGAGGTGCAGAGGCAGGCCGTGGAGTGGCAGCTTCGATGGTGTGGACTGTAGCAGGCCTGGTGCCGCAGCGGCAGCCTACAGACTGTAGCTTTTTCTGGATAGTAGAGGCTTCCTTATTGTGCTGGCTTCCAGACTGTGGCAGTGGTGGCGTGATTCTGCAACGAGAGTTGTCGTGGTGGCTGCCCAGGAAGCTGGTAGCTTCCTGATCCCACAGGACACATCAGCTTCTTTGTGCCCTCGACCTGCAGTGTGGCTTGCAGGGTCCTTTCTCCAGCATTAACCTGTCGAGCCTGTTTCTTCAACTTTCCCCGTGATCCGTGGGCCTTTGCTTCCCTATGAGAAGTCCTTCTCTGCTTCAGCTAACTGGAGTGGATTCTGTTCTCTGCAGCAAAACTCTGATCCACACATTTAGTGTCTCCGGGCAACGGCGGTCACACTGGAGCCGAGGGAGTCAACTCCGAGTTGGTTTTGGAGTAAGTTCCTGTTATTTCCCGGCATCAGGGGTGGAACTGGCTGCACAGACGTGCTGTTCTGATTAGGGCCCCTTCCCCAGCTGCCTGCTTCCTTCCACAGCGCCTCTTCTTAGGGCCACCGTCTTTCCAGGGCTCGCTGGCCCATTCCACCCTTCCCGCTGAACCACCTTGCAAGTAAGACCTCATCTGTGGACAGTTAAAAAAACCCCCATAGACGAGACTTCTGGCCTTGGATGGTCTAGAATCAGCAGTTGGGCATGAGTCCTGATGCCCAAGCATCGGCCTCTGAGGTCCCGTAGACCGTTTAAAAAGAACACGCCCACTACTTCTGCAAAGGCGCATTCCCAGGAAACTGAATGCAGAACTTTCAGTTCAAACGCCACCTCCTGGACCACCCATCCCTCTTCCAGACCAGGCTTGGTTTCTACCTGGTGCTCTCCCTTCGCCCCTCTGCTCTGTGTTCACACGCTCACCGCAGTTTGTAATTAGGGATCCTTGGTGTGATTCCTCATAAATATCTGCCGCTCTCGCCGGCCGGAACCTCGGTGCGGACCTGATGTGGAGGGTGTGCCTGATCCACATTGGCTGAGTGCATGGTGGGCATAAACGTCTCCAGATCCCCCAAGTAGGCAAGTGGGGCGGGGCTGGATCCTTTCGAGGGGGGATTCTTAACGTCTTTGTGCCACGGGCCCTTTGGTAGTTAGGCAAAACCGTCTCCGAAAAACGTGTTTAAATGCATACAAGAAAATACATGGGATCACAAAGGAAACCAGTTTTATGGAAATCCAGATATCAAAATACGAGGAGAAAGAAATTAGTGATATGGTAATTGGCTTCTGTAACATGTCAAATAGTAAGATATGTTGTGGATATAAAAACTCCCGTAATTCTGACTTCGTGATAAGCATGCACGGTGTTTTGAGATCTGCCAAACGGGGGCAGGACTTGAAACACCTGTGAGCCCCCCGGGGCGGGCGCAGGTCCTGCCCGAGTGCGTGTGGCCTCCGGCTGAGGTTTGGAATGGGAGGCAGCGCTCCGCTTCAGTCTGGGTTTCATGGCGTGACGTCTTCCCACCCTTGTTCGTGGGCCCCCGAATGCCGTCCTCTCACCCTAGTCCCTGCTGGAAGGAATGCTGTCTGGAGTTGCCGGATGTGATGAGTGACTTGTGGATCCCCCGCCCCCACACACACACTCTCCTTTCTGTGGAATGGTGGGTTTTCATGAGGCTTCCTGGTGTTGCCCTGGGGGCGGGTCCAGGGGCTGCCGGGGAGGCACAGGTGTGTGTGTGTGTGTGCACAATCGCATGTATGTGTGTGTGTTCAGAGTGCCTCTCTCAGCCAGAGCAGCTCTGCTTGGATCTGCTTTACAAGTTGAGGGTTCCTAAGATTTAACTCCATAAAAGAATTCTGCTGCTGAAAAAATACTTTAAAAGCCACACTCTCGGCCCTGTCAGGACACCCAGGTGTTATTCCTGGCACCCGGAGCATGTGAATGTGGCCTCATTTGGACAAGTGGTCTTTGCAGATGTGATTAAGTTGAGAACTTGGGGTGAAGTCATCCTGGATTCGGGGGGTGGGGCCCAAATCCAATGATGGGCGTCCTCAGAGGAAGAGGGAAATTTGGACCCAGAGACAATCACAGATGGAAGGTGTGAAGACACAGGGAGAAGGCAGTGTGATGACGGAGGCAGAGATCGGAGAGACGCGTCTATAAGCCCAGGAACCCAGGTGCCGCAACGACCAGGAGCTGGAGGAGGCAGGAAGGACCCTCCCCTGGAGCCTTCGGAGGGAGCACGGCCCTGCCACACCTGGATTTTGGACTTCTGGCCTCCGGAGCTGTGAGAGAAGGGGCTGTTGTTATAAGCCCCCCCAGTGCATGGTCATTTGTTGTGGCCGCCCCGGGAAGGGAACACAGTCTCCACAGCCCTTCTGGCCATGGACATCGATGCACAGAGTTTGATGACCGGTATGTGTGAGTTTTCTCAAAGTCGGTTGCACTTGCGTATATCTGTGCCCACCAGTTCCAGGGGCTCCTTCCTGCAAATGAGATTGAATGGGAAGCAGACACGTGCAGAACGTCGGAAGTCTGACTCTGCCTTGTGCTGCTCTCCTAGCACGTGGTGGGGCCTCGCCGTGTGTGGTGAGCGAGCACAGGAACGGCAGACCTTTGTTCTATGCCAAGTCCTGTGCCGAAACAGTGGGTAAGAATTTCCTCTTTGAATCCTCACAGTAACCCCGTGAAGTCTGTTATCAGCTGCGTTTTACCCCGAGGGAGACAGAGGCCCAGAGAGGGTGAATAATTTGCCCCAAATCACACAGCCAATAAGTGGGAGAGCTTGGTGTCGAACCCAGTAAGGTCAACTCCAGGACCCAGCTGGGCTTCGGTGGAGATGGAAGATCTAGGAACGTACCGGAGCCGGGAGCTCCCACTTCCCTTCCTCTCTCCACCCTCGGTTTGAGGAAGAACCCAGAGCATTTGGGGGCATCGGTCCCGGGCCTCCAAGGAGCACAGGGCAGACGTCGGAGCATCCCCAGCGGGCTCCTTGCTCCTTCAGGGTTTTCTGGCAGCTGCCCACGGTGCTGCCAAAGGCTCTTGTCCTGTGAGCCCAGTCCCAGAGGTCTTTCCAGGGCCAGTTTATCCACCCCTCAACCTGCCTTTTCTTTTTTCAAATTGTGGTAAAATACACATAACATAAAATTGACCGTTAGTGACATTTAGTACATTCGCAGTGTTGTGTAACCATCGTCACTATCTAGTTTCAGAATTTTCCGTTACCCCAAAAGGAAACTCCGTAGCCAAGAAGCATTCACTCTCCATACCCCCTCCCTCAGCCCCTCGTAACCGCTAATATGCTTTCTGTCCCCATGGATTGGCCTGTTGTGGACGTTTCATCCAAGTGGAATCACACGATATTGGTCCTTTTGCGTCTGGCTTATTTCACTTAGCGTAATGTTCTCACGGTCCCCCTGTGTCGTGTCGTTACTTCATTCCTTTTTACGGCTGGATTGTATTCCGTTGTGTGGATAGACTACATTTTGTTCATCTGCTCGTCAGCTGGTGGACAGTTGGGTTGTGTCCACCTTTTGGCTGTAGTGGCCAGTGCTGCTGTGAGCACTCGCGTACGAGCCTCTCTTGGGACACCTGTTTCCAGGTCCTTTGGGTGTATCCCCAGGAGCGGAATTGCTGGTCCTGGGGGAGCTCCGGGTTTAACTGGGAACCTCAGCCTGCTTCTGAGATGAGGACAGATGAGGGCGTGAGGCACAGCCGTCGTCTCCAGGACGTGATGGCGCAGGTCGGCGTAGCACGGGTCCACCCATGAGCTGCTCTTGCCAAGTCCACTCCCACGTGGGGACCCGAGGCCTGGTGCATGGTGACTCGCTTTCCCAGGCTCCACCTGTCCTCCACACCCTTGGTCCCCGTCACCAGCCGAGTGCCAATGAAGTGGCTTCTGCTGATCTGACTGGTGGTCAAGAGACCTTCCTCCCCTCCCCCGACAAAGCTCCGCTCATTCAGGTTATGGTGGGACCCCCTTGAAGAAAACCTTCAGAGCTGGTGGAGGGCGATGGCTTTTCCTCACGGAAGCGGTCGCTGCAGGATGGCCGTGGAATGAAGATTCCGCTCCGAGGTGTGCATGCTGGCTGCAGCTTATGAACCCCTGGAAGAGGCGCAGGGGAGCCCGAAATGGCCCGCAAGGGGCTGTAACCGCCACCTGCGAGTCACGGCCCTCTCTCAGCTCTTCTCTCAGTTTCCCCATTTGTGCAATGAGGCGATTGTGCTAGATGAGTGTTTCCCAAACATCAGTGAGCGCCAACCATCTCTACTAGTGTTTCACATAAATGTATGCACAGTCATGCGCTGCACGACGAAGTTTCAGTCAACGACGGACCACATAGACGGTAGTCCCGTAAGATCAGTGCCGTAGAGCCTAGGTGTGTTGCAGGCTGTGCCATCTGGGCGTGTGTACGCACACTCTACAATGTTCGCACACTGACGACATCACCTGGTGCATTTCTCCGAACGTCCCATTGTTGAGCGATGCATGATGGTACTTACAACAACCCTGGGCCACCAGCACTAATGGAAACCAGCGCCCTCGAAATAATTTGAAGGCAACAAGTAAAGTACTTTCGTTGGTTTCCTTTTGTTGCATTCGTTTTCGTTTTCCCATCATTGGATTGGTTTCTTTTCAGAATCCTTTTATAAAAGAGCCATGTTGAAAACCGAGGCCCTGGAAAGAGGGGGGGGGATCCTTTCCTTGCTACTCTCGCCCCCACCGTGCCTGCCAGGGAAAGACCTCTCTGGGCAGCCCCCAGCCCTCCCCTAAGTCCATCCCCCTGCAAGTCCATCCTGGTCACGGGAGGCTGTGGTGAGAGCTGCTGGGGTCCGTCAGAGTTCTGACCCCAGCAGGCATGGCCAGGGCGCGGTCTGTGAAGAGCTCACTGCCCTCCAGCTGCGAGCCCCGTGGCACCTCGCTGCCAGAGGCCAGTTGCCGGGATGGGGCCATAGCTGGGAGCTGGTGCAGGTCGGTGCAGCCAGACGTGGAGGGGCAGCAGCCATTCCCCTGCATGAAACCAGTGTCAGATCTGGCTGGTTCAAGCTGTGAAGTTCTTGATGAGTTCAAGCACCCTGGCTCCCTGTCACCTAGAATATGAGGGGGTCGTGACACTGGGGACAGGCCTTGATGATGTTGGTTCTCCTGCCAGGTGTACAGACAGCCCAGCTGGTGGGCATGGGGACAGTTGGGCAGGGAGCCACAGACCCACTCAGTCTCCAGCTTGTTCCCCATCGTGTCCTTGCAAGTGCCACACACAGCCATCCCACCGCCCTGCTTCCCAGCTGCACCTCGAGCTCCAGGCTCTGAAGTGGGGTCACCAGCTCCTGGGCCAGACCTGCCTTGGGGTGCTGGAGTCCACTCGCCAGACATCTCTGCAGCCTGATGCAGGCTGGGGTAGCCATAACAACATAATAACAGAACAAGGTGCGAGACCAGCTGGGACACTGTGTGCTTCTCCCATGAGGGGGGCGGGCAGAATCACCCCACTGGCCACAGGCAAGTGCCCTGGCTGGTTAGGAATCCCGGCCCTGGCAATGACCGGGGGAACCTCCCCTGTGATCTCATCGGCTTTCTGCCTGGTGACAAGTGGTAGCTGAATATTGACTGGAAGTTGCTCTGCACTGAGTGGAATGTCAATCCTCTTAGAGTGTAAGACCCGCATGGCTGTCAGTGTTAGCGTGGGCGGCGCCCCTCCCCTCCCACCCCCAGCCACAGGTAATGAGCCCCCGTTTGGGGTTAGGAGCAAGTTGATCTGTGTAAATAATGCAGAGGATCATGAATATGGATAGAACACTCGTTAGGGCCACGAGGAAGTCAGCGTCCTGGGCTGCGTCTTGCGCCCTGTTTACTAACATGCCATCCCGACTCGGATGCCGTGTTTCAAAACAGCGTTGTTATGATTGTGATTACTATTATTATTTTGTGCCGCGGCATTTGGAAGCCCTTATTAAGTGATTCTCACTTGCTTCGGCATGAATGCACAATATCTGAGACTTGGGGACGAATTCAGTGTCTCTCGCGCACGCAGTGCCGTTTAAGGAGGAAGTCCCAGATTCCTGTGTTGGCCTCAGTGTACAAACAAATACTGATTTTCCCATTTCGGGCTCTTTTGTGAAACGTTGAAGTGCTTTTGATTCTTCAACCGGAGCCGGTTTTCAGGCGTGTTTCATCTCGCCCTTTGTTCCTGTGGATAGAAGTGATGGATTTTGCTGTCTGGAGGAATCCGTCATGTTGGCTCCATCTGCTTGTTAGGCATCTCCAGTGTCTCTGATGTGCAGTGTTTGGCGTTTTAGCATTTCATCATGTCCCCCACCCGGAGAGCCTGGGTGGATGGCAGGAGGAAGAGGACAGGATTCTCCAGTAGTTTCAAGTTACTGCCATCCTGGGCTTGGGGTGGGTGTTTTTAGGAGACATTACATCATGTGAAAGGAGTCTGAGAGGTACCCTCTCCCTGTGCAGGGCTATGCCTTCTATGTGCTGCTTGATTGCTCCCAGTGAAGAGGTACTCACTACCTAAAAAGGTAACCCATTCTATCAACACTCAGATCTGATTTTTTTTTCTTTTTTCTTTGTGTCCATAACGATCCACCCCATTGATCTTCTGGACTTGTTCAGAACAAGCATAACCCTGTTTACCTGTTTGACAAACAGATATCTATCACATCTTCAGGCCGACGTTCTCTGTTCCTTCTGGTTTTACTTTGATGACAACGTGCCTGGGACAGTTTCATGCAAAAGGCTCTATCTAGTCCAGATGTCCCAGGAGATAGGTTCTGGGGGATCCCTGGGGGTTCCCCAAGATTCTACCTGTTCACAGAAGATGGAATATGAGCTAGTCTTTTATGAGCTAGTCTTTTATGCCTTGG
This sequence comes from Equus quagga, assembly GCF_021613505.1. Taxonomy (NCBI): domain Eukaryota; kingdom Metazoa; phylum Chordata; class Mammalia; order Perissodactyla; family Equidae; genus Equus; species Equus quagga. The sequence goes on along the minus strand of NC_060281.1, from coordinate 68,735,635 downwards.
CGAGCTCCCTCCTGTCTGCACTCTGTTGAAGGATATTTCTTTCTTTCTTTTTTTTTTAAAGATTGGCACCTGAGCTAACATCTGTTGCTAACCTTTTTTTTTCTTCTTCTCCGTAAAGCCCCCCATTACATAGTTGTATATTCTAGTTGTGAGTGCCTCTGGTTGTGCTATGTGGTATGCTTCCTCATCGTGGTCTGATGAGCAGTGACATGTCTGCACCCAGGATCCGAACCGGTGAAACCCTGGGCCACCGAAGTAGAGTGTATGAACTTAGCCACTCGGCCACAGGGCCGGCCCCTGAAAGGTGTTTCTTGATGATTTTGCTATGTGGCTGGTTCCTAGCCTTGTTATCCATATCCCCTCCTAAATTGTGATTTTTGGTTCATGAGCAGCTGATATGCATTTAGCCCCAGGGAAGCATGTGACCCATCAGAGATAACATCCTGGCTAATCAGAGCATAGCCTCCCTCTTGGCCAATCAAAGCATAGCCTCTCCCTGGCCAATCAGAGCATAGCCTCCCTTCCTGGCCAATCAGAGCATAGCCTCCCCTGGCCAATCGAAGCATAGCATCTCTTCCTGGCCAATCAGAGCATAGCCTCCCCTGGCCAATCGAAGCATAGCATCTCTTCCTGGCCAATCAGAGCATAGCCTCCTCCTGGTCAATCAGAGCATAGCATCTCCCTCAGCTGCTGTCATTGGCTCTGGGATGGGCTGACCTATTGGTCCTAACCTCAGAGGTTTGGTGGGAGGATGTGGGAATGTGGTCCCCCACCTCCAGAGGGCATGAAGTAGGACCTTTCCCCTTGCGTTTTCCTTTCCTTCAACCAATAAACTCTCTTTTCCACTCAAGCCATCCTGAGTTCATTTTCTGTGATTTGCAGCTAAGAAATGTCCTGAAACACTTAATGCTTCAGGGCACATCCTTCAGCGTTACTTTGGATTTGCACATAGATTCTGTGCAGCCAGGAGGCACAGCGGAAGACTTTAAATAAAATCCCAACAGCATGATTTTTATTCCCAGAAGGAAATCTCGGAGATGGTGGCCAGGAAAGGAAGTCTGAAAAGAGAGAATGTAACTACCACCGGCAGGCGCGTTGGTACCCAGGGCTAGTAGTTTAAGGAATGGTTCTGCTCTTCTGCGGCCTCTGAGCTTGTCTTCCTTCGGGGGGAAATTAGGAGCTGGTAGGAGACACATCCCAGCAAACAGAACCTCTGAAACACCTAAAGAGTCATCTTTATGAATGTAAACCAGATTAATTCAATCGAGCCTTATTTAAATATCTTCGAGCTCAAAACAGGTTTATCTCAGAGGAGAAAAAGAGAATGAAATCTCCGTATGGGGACTTGAGTTATATTAATATTTTAGTGAGGTTACCAGGGGGCACCAGCGATTACATTGCCTTTGGTCCACACTACACTAACTTTATTACCTTTATCTGGATTTATATAGCCTTTGATAGAGTTTCTATCGCTAGATGTGTAAGAAAACATTTGAATGTGCTCATAACTTTGTATCTGAGTGTGCCCCGTGGAAGGGCTAATAAATTATAAAGCAATCTATCTCTTCCACTTAAAGGCATAAACCCAGTTGATTCAGGCTGCTTTATTTATGCTTTGGCTTATGCTTCAGGCTGGTGTTTTTTTTGTGGGAAGGAGCTGCATGGGGGGAGGAGGTTGGAGGAGGGGACTGTCTGCCCAGAAGTTGTTGCAGTCAGTCTTAGGCCTGCACCACGATTCATTTTCACCCTCTGACCCAAGGGTACACGCAAATAACCATCCTGCATGCTCACCTCCGTCTCAGTCTTCTTCCTGGGGAACCCACCTGTGACACCCCCTCTTATTAACTACCTGCCTGGTCCCCAGACTGGTAACCACTGGTTCAGGGCAAAGCTCAGGTCTAGGTGCCACTGAGTCCCTTGGGAGCTATGTGACCTGGGGTTGGGGGCGAGGGAGGGAGTTCCATGACCTCTCTGGGCTTGTTTTTCTAGTGACATGGGGATCAGTGATCCCTGGCCCACCCTTTCCCGTCCTCGGACTCCAGGATCTGAGAGGGTCTTGCAGACAAGTGACAGCCGTGTGGCTTACATTAGCCAGTGTTCTCACACGCGAGGGTTCAGCAGAGTCACCCGGAGGGCTTGTTAAAACACATCTGCCAGCCCAGCCCAGGGTTTCTGAGTCAGTGGGTCTGGGGCGGGGCCAGAGAATTTGCCTTTCTAGCAAGTTCTCAGATGCTGCTGATTTGAGGACCATGGTCGGAGAACCACTGAGATAAACAAAAGGAACATCCACACAAGGGGAGGAGCCGTTAGAGCTTTCTTTGAACCATATTGCTCAGGAATTGTCTGGAAAGTTTATCTGTTGACCATGATTAGGTTAGGGTGGAGCACAGTATCCTCCCCGACATAATTGTCAACCAGATGCCACCATAGACTCATTTTGTTATGAGATGCAGATGCAAATGAAGATACTGTAATAATTATTATGCGTCGTTCAGACTTGCTTTTACAAATGCAACTGTCCCTGATGTTTTGAAGCAGTCTGACAGCTGTCATCAAGCCTTGGGTGACTGACTGGATTAGGGGTCTGTAAGGCCCTTTCAGATCCCATGGTCTGAAAATGGGAAGGAGTGGGCCAGGTGTCATTGATGCCATGTGACAGTTAGAGAAACGAGTCTGGAGAGGTTATGTGTGACTCCCCAGCCCCCTGCCCGGCCTGGGCCACACAGCTCCTAAGGGACTCAGTGGCACCTAGACCTGACCTTTGCCCTGAACCAGTGGTTACCAGTTTGGGGGCCAGGCAGGTGGTTACTGAGAGGGGGTGTCCCAGCTCAGGCTGCTATAACAGAACATCATTGACTGGGTGGCTTAAACAGCAAACATTTCCTTCTCACGGTCCTGGAGCTGGGTGTCTGCGGGCAGGACGCCTGCATGCTCAGGTTTCTTGATGAGGGTGCATGCTCTCTTCTTGGCTGGCAGATGGCCACCTTCTTGTGTCCTCATATGACAGAGAGCAGAAAGAGAGGAAGCAAGCTCTTCTTATAGGGCACTAATCCCATTGTGAGGCTCCGCCCCATAAGCTAATCACCCGCAGAGGCCCCATCTCCTAATGCCATCACATTGGGCATTAGGATTTCAGCATATAAATTTTGGGGGGGACACGAGCTTTCAATTTGTAACAGGAGGTGCTGCAGGTTGGGTTCCCAGGAGAAGACTGAGGCTGAGGTTAGGGTGCAGCGTGTTTAATTCTGAGTGTCCCCCATTGGGCTGAGACGGCTGGACCTTCACACCCCGGCCTCCATCAGTCGTTGGTTGTGGGCCCCCCGGGGACTGGGCTTGACCTTGGGCCCTGCCGTCCAAGGCTGGGTGCAGCCCAAAAGCACAGCAGCTGGGGCAACAAACCCCTCATGGTGGGGGCATCTGGGGGGCACATCCCGTGCCCACCACGAGAAGGAAGAGGATGCGAGAGCTGTAGACGAGATCCCTGAGGAGCTGGTCCTGATGTTGCAGAAGCCTGTGGGAAACTGGCTCGTTTACCTGCAATGAGTCCCTGTTGCATAAAGAAAATGTCAAGTCACTCTGCTTTTGGTAGAAATAATTACCTCGGTGTTCTAGCTTGTGCTTGTCAGACCTTCTCTGGGTCCACTGAGGCCCTGGTCCGGGGCCCTGCTGGCCTCTCACCCTCCTTGTATCCCCTTCTCCCCCCTCCCTCAGTCTGGGGAAGCCGTGTGGTCCCCAGGAGGGAAGCTTTGCTCTCGCTCATTACCTGTTCTATCAAATCTTTTGTCTAAACACAGGAGTACTTGTACGCCCCAAGAGGCGCAGGCTTTTGAAACTCAAAAGCCGAGCATCCATTCTTCTTTTCTTGACTCTCTCTGGGTCCCTCCTTCCCCGAGGCAGTGATCACAGAAAGCGGGAGGGGCTGAGAGTGAGGAGGATGCCCTGGGCCTGGGGAGCACAGCAATTTACATTTCCAACCTATCATCCATCTTATCCTAAGGATGCAATGTTGGGTGTGGTGGGGTAGAGTGGGTGGGGCCGCAGGAAGAGGTGAGACCGAGCCTGAGAAGGAAGAAGTTGAATATGCTGACAGATCCCAGAGAGGGGTCACCACACGCCACGTGGGGGCGTGGGGGAGGCACCAGGTGGTCAGGAACCAGAGAGGAGCAAGGGCAGAGCTTAGGCCGGGGCTTTGTTGGGGTTCCCACCAGAAAGGCAAGGCAGGGCCCACCGAACAGCTTAGCATCCGCTAGCTGGAAGAATTCCAGTGGGCTCTGGGCTGTAGGGGTGGTCTCCAGTGGCCTGTCACCTGGCTCCGGGATGATTTAGGGCCAGGGTCATGTTGGCTTGGTGTGTGAGTGTTAGACGAGGAGGTGGTTGGGGGTATAGACTCTGGATTGGTTGGCTTGCATCTGACAGGTGTGCTCATGGGCAAGTTGTTATCATCTTTGGGAGTCAGCCAGCCCCGGAGGGGCAGCCTCTCCTTGGGTCTGCAAGGCTCCCAAGTGCCAGAGCATCAAAAATACAGAAAATAAGAAAGTGTAGTCAATAGAATTGACCCTGTAAAGAATGGAGGTCAAATAGACCAATCCAGCATCTAAGGAAGCACAGTGAGGCATATCCACGTTCGTGATCCCGCAGGGCCCTGCCTGAGGTCTGCTGGGAGGACGGCCCTGGCTGTCCCCACCCTTCACCTCCTGGAAATCTGGGTCTCCATCTCTCCCCTTTAGAAGCCCCGCACGACGTGCCCACAGCTCCCAAGGTGACCTGCCCGCATTTCCTGCCTTAATGCCTCCATCTCCTTATTTGATTTCGTAGGACATTTAATGAGGTTTCTCTGTCTACAAGGAAGAGATCATTTCCAGCCCTTGCTAATTTAGCACTAAGCGTGACAGGAGGAGTGGGGCCCCTTTGATTTCTTTATTTCCAAACTGCTGGTTTGAGCGGGTTTCGCCAGGGCACAGGTATCTTCCGGGGCTGGCCTGGGAGGCTGAGGGGTGAATGGCGTGGAGGAGGGGCTTGCTGCTTCATACGTGGTGTATTCGGCTCAGAAAGCAAGGCTGGTTTGGAAAATATCAAAAATTATCTTTAATTTGGGCTGTATAAGGATATTTTTTAAATTCAATATTAAATACGAAAAAGCATTTTAGAAAAAAAGAACTGGTTGGAAGTTTACTTTGTGACTTGAGACTTTTCCTCAAGGATGGGCCTTAAGATGGAGTGGTCCCTGGCTGGAAGCAGTTATATGAGCCTTTAGACCAGGGCTTGCAAACCGAAACACCTGGAGGGCTTGGGGAACCAGGGCTTACGGGAGGGGATGAGGCTGGGTGTAAGGAATTCGCTGCTGTCTACCTATCTCTTGATTCTTCTTTTGATAGGGACTTGGGTACAAAGGAACATTTCTCTACTGTAGGAAAAACAACACTGTAAACTTGAGGAAGCAACTGATACCCGGAGTCAGGGTTGATGGGGTGATAGGGAATGGAAGAGACTGTGGCAAAGTGGAGACCACATCCTCCAAATGAAGGAGGTGGTGACAGCTCAGCTCTAGCTATTCGGTTCCGTGTGGGAATATAGGCCTAGTGTTGTCAGAGCTGATTTTTCCAGAAAGACAATACATTTGGATTTTCATGTGAAATCTCCCAACTTTCCAATATTAACAATTAATTTCAATAAAAAATGGTAGGAAAAACAAAACAAAAGAATAACGACAACAATCAGAACACATCTATGCACCACATCTGGTCTAAGGCCTTAATGTATGACCTCAAATTTTCTAGAATTTGGAGCTGGGAGGGTTTCTAGGGCTCGCTAAATTCAACCTCCTGCCTAACTTAGGAGAGGTATATGGGCTGCCTTCTAACAGAGAGGCATTCTCCCTCTAGGATACTTCAACTGCTGGTGCGCTCACTACCTCGTGAGATGGAATTCCCGCTGTTGACTGGCCAGAGTTGGAAGAAATACTCTTGGGCAGTAAGGAACAGAATCCCGGGCAAACCAAAATGTGAGTTTTGTAAAACCTCAGGCAGAATGCAGCCAGCTGGCCCTCAGAAAGGGACCGGAGTCAGGAAATGGGAAGTCACCAGAATCCTCTGTCTCTTTGCCCTGTTTCTCTGCACACCTGTTTTTCCTTTCTCCTCTCTCTCCAGTGGATGCTTTTCTCCTCTTCTCCAGTCCCCGTGGCAGGATATGGTCGCCTCACAGCTTCTTCCTTTAGACGCTTGTGTTCCAGCCTCCCACAGAGACCTACAGCCACTGTCTCTGGGTCTCGATTCCACAGGCCCGGGAGAGAGAATCTGATTGGCTCCTCTGGAGTCGGGTATCCAGCCCTGGTCCAATTGGCTATGGCCAGGGGGCGAGGTTGCACAGAACAAAGATGGCTCCTGAACAAACCTGGCCAGCTCCATGGGTGGGATCGTTCCTGTGACTCCTGGAATGGCCAGAATGCTTTAAAGGCTCATATAACTGCTTTTCAGAAGGGCCAGCAGTCCCAGAAGGTGTCCATATGATTCTATGGCGCTAATGGTGTTTCAGGGTGATCTTCTTGGTCCTGCCTCCCACAGGAGCACACAGACACCCCTGCCCACCACTGAGGACCGTCTCCTGGAGGGTCTGCCTCCTGGCTGCACATTCACCGTCCTTCCTGAACAGTGAGGTCCCCAAGTCCTCCTCTGCCCTGATGCTGCCTCAGGAAGAGCTTTCATTGGTCAAAATTTTCTTGAAATCTGCTGTCTGATCCCATCCCAGCCCTCTGGGACGATTGCAAAAAGAGTGACATTCCTAAGAACTCAAAGGGTTAACCATAAGATGAAAGCGGCTCAGAAAAATCTGCTTGTTCTGTGTTTGGAGCCCCGTGGAGCTAGAAGGGAGCAGCCTGCCGCTGCTGCGAGATGCCGAGGTGGGAGTGTGAGCTGTCTGATTCTGAAGCATCCATCTGTCATCGCCAAGGAGCTTGGCAGAGGAAGCGACCCCCAGCAGGGCCGCCTTTGACCCCTCCTCCCCAGGCAGAATTAAATACTCGCTCCTGTTTTCTCAGCACTGCGTCCATCTTCTGAGGGTGGCTGGGTCCCTGCTGTGGTGTGGCCGCTCCTGATGAAAATAACAGGAGTTCATATTTATGGAGCATTCATAGGTGCCGGGCACCATGTTACGTCCCTGACAGAGAGGAGCCAGTTCCTTGTCGAAAGTATGCTCATCAAATATTAATAACAATAACGACTATTTATGGAGCATGGTATGAAGCACCTTTCCGACATGACTTCATTTTCTCTCCTCATCATCACCTCCGAGGCTGTGCTATGATCGTCTCCATTCCAGAGCCCCAGAAAGAGAACACAACGTGCTCAGGGCCCCCAGCCAAGAGTTGGCGGCACTCGGCTTTGAACCCGGGTCTGATTTTGGCGTTTGCCCGTGGTCCGGCTTTCTCAGATGACTTGTGTTTGTCCCTGTTTCTGAGCATCTTGGTCCACACGAGGAGCTTGAAAGAAATGAGTGAAGAAGAGAACGATCAGGAAAGCAACCGTGACTTTGGGAAGATGGCCAAAACCAACGACTTGCAGGCAACACCTGGCGGCATCGTGTAGGGGAGAATTCCTGATGTTAGCTTGGACCCGGCTCCATTCTCTCTGCCCGGCCAGACTAGACCAGGGCCCTGGGAAGCAACAGAAGACAGGTTTCCTCGAGGTTCTTGATTGTAAGTGTGTTAGTTTCACTTGCAAGCCAGGCGAGCTGACAGCTCTGCCGGGGGGAGCCTCCTTGTCACTCGTCACCCACAAATGACCGGCAGAGACTGTCCTTTCTCCCCCTCAGAGGCACTCAGATCCCAGATGGAATTGCGTTTTTGTTTAAGTGCATTTCCGCCTCTCCTGGGGCTTTGGGATGTGCTTACAAGCCTCTCCCTACTTTTAAAAGATGGGGCCTGTGACAAGGGACTGACGGAGCCCTCATCCTCTTTGATTTGATGGAATGTGCAGAAATGCGGTACGCCAGTGAGTGCCTTGCTATGCATTTCTGTGGGGGCTGCAGAATTCCACACGACACATCCTACCTTTGTCACCCTCCAGACCTAGCTCAGAACCGGGGCGGGGGGCCAGGGAGAGGGGGGTAGTTTGCAGAGCAAACTGTGTGTGAGTGTGTGTGTGTGTGTGTGGGGGGGGGGGGGTTGTCAAGCCACGGTTGCCCACGAGGGCAGCCTGGCTGAGCTGTAGGCTTCAGGCAATTACCAGTTCTCTCTCTAATTCCGTTCAAGGTGACTGTCAAAAATCCACAGAAGATTCTCCTAATGAAATGGAAAAGTGTGCAAATTTATCCTCCTGCATACAGATGCCTTTTCTTTTTATCCCCTAATAATTGCTCCCTTAGGTTCAGCTTCATCATATTAAAGGGGCTTTTCTTGTTCAACAATGACTCGGAACCGTCCGCCTCATGTGTCTTCAGGAGTCTGGACTTTGGGGGCTGATGGGCAGAGACTGGGGGCCTTGGAATGAGGTCTCTGCCCTTTTTCTTCCTTTCCCTTTTTATTTTATTTTATTTATTTCATTTTAACTTACTGGGGTGGTTTGGATGCTGGTGAAATGAGAGTGGATATGTCTGAGGGAAAAAAAGTCTTTCAATAAGTCAAGATGAAAAGAAGGCTCTGGAAGGATACGTTCTGGTTGAGGTTGTCACAGCGACTGATGGTGGGTTTGAGGAAACTAGTGGCTAATGCTGGGGGCAATTAGAAGGTTCACCTGGGTCCCGTCTTAGGCTTCTGGCGTCAACCCTAATCACCGGGTTCTAAGTCATCTGGTTGGGTTTTTTTGGTTTTTTAAAACTGCCTTTGAATGTCTCATCGCTTGGATTTCACAGAAGCGATTCTCGGTCAGTTAGTTCATTCACGTCCTGGTACCTGTCATCAAACCCAGAAGCTCTCACTGGAGCTGAAAAACGATCAGCTTCTGCCCCAAGGAGGTGGAGGCCAGCTTCAGGAATCCGCTGCTCTTGTCTCTCTGGCAGCCATGCTAGGAAACAGGGAGGTCGTTTGGAAATCGCAGTCAAGTCTCTAAAAGAGGGAGTGTGCCAACCCACAGGATTCATATATTGTTCATACAGCCTCATGAAGGAAACGCCAAAGCATAGCTTGAGGCTTCAAGGAAGGTCGGGCATGTGGGGGTTGCTGCAAAGCTTGTTTGAGGTTTCATTGCCACTTAGGTTGGAAGGTAAAAACTTAGAGCTGAGGTTGGCAAACTGTGACATATGAGCCAAATCTGGCCCCCAGCTTGTTTTTATAAATAAAGTTTTATTGGAACACAGCCACACCCATTCATTTACGTATTATCTGCAGCTGCTTTTGGAGCTACCAAGACAGAGTTGAGTAGATGTGACATGCAAAGCCGAGAATGTGTCCTGTCTGAAAATGTTTGCTCACCCTGTGTTAGAGGACAGTGCCCCCTCCACACCCTTTCCAAAAGTGAAAATGAAGAGCGAGGCAACTCGCTCGTACACTGGGTTCGTGGCTCTCGAGGACTGTTCATGTAGCTTTGTGTCACCTCTTCGGGGCTACTTTTCTGTTCACCTAAGGATGAGCAGGGGAGAGGATGGGGGCCTCTTTCTGGGGGGTGGATTTCTGCATCTTGGCAGCAGTTCTGACAAGAAGGCTTTGGGGGCAGAAGTTGGAGATCTTTGTCATCATCAGGCCTGGGGTTGCTCCAGTTTTTTTGGATTAAAAAATGGTCAAATAGCAGCAATTTCACCTTGTACGTGTTTATTTTACACCCAGAGGCTCCCTGTTTTTGCCAAAGGTCAGTGCAGGGAGAATAAACAGCCCAGCTGCCTTTTCTTTGCCTGTTTAATCTCCGCTCTTGCTTCTCTCAACACAAAGGGGTACTGCGTTTCTGGGTTTACATCTGCTGGCAGCTGCTGGTGGTGGTGGTGGGGCCCTGAGGGTGGAAGCTCTGGGTGTGTGGGCTGCTGCAGGAGGGCTGCTGGGTTGCCAGGAGCTGGATCTGCCTTCCTGGATGGGGTGGTAGGCTGAATAAGCCTCCGCCACCCCTAGAGGACCCTAATCCCTGGGACCTGTGAGTCACTTTATCCAGCAAAGACTTTGCGGATGTGATCCAGGGTGCTGAGATGGGGAGGTTATCCTGGGTTATCTGGGTGGGCCCTAAGTGCCGTCACAAGTGTGCTTATAAGAGGCAGGCAGAGAGAGAAGATTTGGCACAGACAGAAGAGAAGGTGATGGGACCACGGGAGGTAGAGACTAGAAGGATGTGGCCACAAGCCAGGGGACGCCTGCAGCCGTCTGAAGCTGGAAGAGGTAAGGAACTGATTTTCCCCAAGAGCCTCTGGAGGGAGTGTGGCTCTGCCAACACCTTGATTTTGGCTGAGTGATGCTAATTTTAGACTTTCGGCCCTCGGAATTGAGAGAATACATGTGTGTTGTTTTAAGGCACCAAATTCGTTATACCACCGTTTGTTACAGCAGCCATAGGACCCTAATACTGTGGTTTTCAAACTGTGCAAGTTTTTGCCGTATTTCCTTCTTTAGTTGCTCGAGAAATAGCCTCTTGTGTGCCAGGCACTGTTCAAGGGGTGCGTACGAAACAGGCACAGTTCAAGCCAGCCATGATGGTCTAGAGATGAAAGTTTGTCACTCTCACCACTTCGGTGGCCCAGGTTCATTTCCTGGTCATGGAACCACACCACCGTCTGTCAGTGGCCGTGCTGTGGTGGTGGCTCACATACGAGAACTAGAACGACTCTGGGGAGGGAACAAAAGAGGAGAAAGAAAGCCCGGGTACAGCTCCTACCTCATGGGATGTTGTGCCTGGTGAGCGAGGCAGATAATCAACAAATAAATGAGATGCTTTCATGGAGAGATAAGGGCTGTGTTCCTGGTATTCTTGTTGCTTAAGAAACTCTCCCCAAACTTGCTGCCTTACAGCAACCATTTTATTATGTTACCAGACTCTGCAGGTTGGGGATTTGACCGGAGCACAGTGGGGATGACTGTTTCTGCCCCACAGTGTCTGGGGCCTCAGCTGGGAAAGCTCGGAGGGATGACTTGATGGCTGGGAGCAGGAACCCCTGAAGACTCCCTCATTCACACATCTGGCCCTCGGGCTGGGATGACTGGAAGACTAAGGCTGCCGGTCAGAGCGTCTTCACGCAGCCTCTCTATGGGACTGGGCTTCCTTACAACATGGCGGCCTTCGGGCCCCAAGTGGGAGGCGAGCTGTGTGGCCTTTTAGGACCCTGTCTCCAAAGTCACAGCGTCACTTGTGCTATACTCTACTGGCCACAGTAGTCACAAGCCCGCCCAGACTGAAGGGGAGAGGGCACAGACCTCACCTCTGGGTGCAAGGAATGACAAGGTTACATTGTAGAAGAGCTCGTGGGGTGGGAGACACTGTGGCCGCCATCTTTGGAAAATACTGTGAAGAAGATAAAACAGGATTACGGAAGTGAGAGTGGCTGGAACATGGGGGCTACTCTAGATTGGACGGTCAGCAAAGTCCTCTCTGAAAGGTGAATAACCTGAATTCTGATTGGGCAGAAGGAGCCAGCCTTGGCAAGATCCAGGGAGAAGGGGTGCCCCGGCCAAGGGAGATATTTGTACCCCTAACAAATGTATGGCACTGTGTTGACCAATCGGCAAGAACCCCTTGGTCATTGGGAATGGATGCCCACTGTGTGCTATGAGGATGACTGTGCCAAGGGTGTCCCAGGCAGAGAGAAGCCTGAGGGCAGAGTCCCTGGGGTGGGCGTGAGCTCCACCTCCCCATCACTCTCTTCCAGAGTGTCAGCCTGCCTTATTGTCTTCTCTGCATTTATCCACTTTCTGAAAGTATCTTATTTGTCCACTTGTTGACGCTTCGTCTCCCCCACTTATCAATCTCCATGAGGAAGGTGACCTTGTCTGTCTTGGAAGCCTGCATTTCTCAGCACGTATGGGAGCACCCAGCATACGATGGGTATCTGGTAAAAATGTGTTGAGTGAATGATGCGTTTCAGAGCCGGCTTACCTCCTAGCCACAGGGCTGCCGGGCAGAGAGTTTCTCCTTAATTTTGACGTGCGTAGCTGCAGTAATTGTCACAAGATGAAGTAATTAGAGAAAAGCTGAAGAATGTCATCAACCTTCCGGACACTGGCTATTTGTCATCAGGTTGAGTTGGAACCCAGTAATGATGCTACTCATATGGGCCATTGGTCTTTTAAAGGAGATTCTTTTCCCTTGTTCTGAAAAATACGCTGAGAATTGGGTGGGAACGGAGCCTAAGGAGCCCCTCGTAAATAGTTTCTGTAATTAATCCCCTGGGACGCGTCGGCAGTGGCATCGCGTCCATTACTTACACAGGGAAATAAAGACAAATGTGCCTGGAGAATAGCCCTGGGAGGGTATGAATCTTGCTTGTTTATGGGAGAAGGCAGCGCACAAGGACTTGTCACTGTGGTTCAGGTTCCTTTATGAGAACACGCACACTGGTAGGAGCTGAGATTTAGAATCAAAAGGCTACAGGAGAGGACGGGTGTGTCCCGTCGTCCTTATGGCTTCGGGCCAAGCTCCCTGCGGTGTCTTCCGGTCAGTTCTTGATGAATCCTGTTGACCCAGAGATGGTCTCTTCACTCAGTTGCGGACTCAGCCGCCTCCATCCTCCAGAAGGGCTGCTCGCAACCACTGAAATTACGTTTTGCTTCTGAATGATCCGTGGATGCAGCTAATGTGGTAGAAGCTGCTGTTATCTATGGAGGACGTTGTACAAACCCGATGGAACCATGACAGACAGATCAGAGCGGGTATTGGTGTCCAGGGACGTGTTCCCGTTTGCCCTTTTTCCATCATGCATTTACAGGTTTGCTCCACGTCTCTCGAGTTACGGGCAAGCCTTACGCCAGAAGCTGTGGTTTTCTTCAAAGCGCGTCTTGGTTCCGGAGCTCATCCTTACAGTTAGTGCGTGTGTTTCCCAGGCTGCACTTGCTGCCTCACCACCTTGTCTCCGTGTCCCGGCCCTGCTGTGACCTCTGCCTATTGATCTTTAAATTGACTTGTTTTTAAATGTAAGGGCCAAGTTTAACTTTGTCCTGTGTCATAGGTCTCGCTGGTTTGTTCATCCTGATTTGTTGAGCCTGTTATATTTCTAACTCGTATTAAAATAAATATGTGTTAAAAAAATTTCTGTTGTCTATCACCATAAATAATATTGTGTCCCACCTGGTCGCCATGGTTTGCATTCCTCACCTGGAGAAACAAGATGTTTCCTTTGGCCGACGTCTTTCTGACTTTGGCAACTCTGCGAAACTTACAACTTCGACCTTGCCTGCTGCGATGGTCCGTGTTATGTGTCACCTTGACTGGGATAAGGGGTTCCCAGAGAGCTGATAAACATTTCTGGGTGTCTGTGAGGGGGTTTCTGGAAGAGATTAACATTTGAATCCATGAACTGAGTGAAGGTTGCCCTTATCAGTGCCAGTGGGTGTTGTCCCATCTATTGAGGGTCTGAATAGGATGAAAGGCAGAGGATCGGCAGAACCCCTCTCTCTGCTGGAGCTGGGACATCTGTCTTCTCCTGTGCTCGGTCATCGGTGCTTCTGGTTCTCAGGCCTTTGGACTCAGACTGGCACTCACGCCATCGGCTCCCCTGGTTTGCAGGCCTGTGGGCTTGGCCTGGAGCCCCACCGCCAGCTCTCCTGGGCCTCTGGCTTGCAGACGGCAGATCATGGGGCCTCTCAGTCTCCATAATCGCATGAGCCCATCCCTCATAATAAATCTTTTTTTGTATAGCTACGTGTCTCCTGTTGGTTCTGTTTCTCTGGAGAAGCCCGACTAATGTATCTCCCCAGTGAGCGGCTTCTGGCCCAGGTGTTTCAGGACAAGGATGGAGCCTGTCTTAAATTCTGTGACTGTTTTCATTGCCCACTTCTTTTCTTTCTTTTCCTGCAAAATGATATAAGGCAATATACAAGAAAGACTTTCCCAGATCACTGCTGACTGACTGCCAGAAAATTCAGTGAGTCTCCCCAGAGCAGCAGATCAGTTTCCATGGACCTGAAACGCACTCTTCTGTTCCTCTCGCTTCTTTCCTAGAAAGCGCCTAGAGTGGGGCTGTGTGCCGGGGTTCTTAGTGATGCGAGCATCATGTCTGGGTTAAAGGTCTGGTGGAAGGGACCTTAGTGCTCAGCTGAAAGATAGTGAAATGCTGCTCACGGGTGATGTTAGGTGGAGAGGTCAGCTTGTATATATCATGAGCTTATTTCCTGGACCCCAAATCAGGATGTATCATCTGAATTTATTAATGTGCAATGCTCCATGGCTGTAGGAAAGTCAAATAGTTGTTAGCTGTGTGGTTAACTAATGGATTTTATTGAAAGGGTGACATTAGATGAAAACGTAATGGTTTCAGAACATCTGGAATGTGTCGAGGTTGAATGGAAGATTTCTCAAAGCAGAGGAAGGTCGGGAAGGAGGGTTGTACGTGCTCCTGGACACGGGAATTTGCTTCCGTAATCCATGGCCCTTATTTCCCCTAAGCAAAAGATGCAAAGTGATGCCCCTTGAGCTGAATCTGGCCAACAGATATATTTTGTTTTGCTTAAGGAGTGGCTGAAGAAAAATAGAGGACAAGATAAAACAACTGGACTATTGCTCCTAAATATCTGGATTTTTGGTCTGTCTTGAAGCAGGAAGCTCTCGCAGCCCTGCATTCCCGCGGAGCTGACTAGTGTATGCCCCCTTTAGACAAGGTGTGGGCTCACCACTTTGCCATAGTCGCCACCACCCCCTCTTCTCTACCTTGCACTGAGGCTGTCAGTTACCACTATAATGCTCCTTGAACTATGGTTTTTCTTATGGTAGACAAGCATTTCTCTGTTCCCAGACTCTGTCAGAAATGAGAGGTAATTCCAGAGGGCTGTGCGTTTTGAGAACAATAGGAGAGAACATCTTTGTAGACATGAAGATCATTCCCATGTACTTAATATGCAAGCAAAGTGCGTTGGCTGCCTCCGTTCGTTTAATGTCGCTGTCTGGTCCCTGCAGGCATTTGACTTTCTGACCCCTGCATCCAGCTAAGAGGTCGAGGAGGGGCCCTGCGAGGCAGACAGTCTATTGGGAAGCCCCTTGCCGAGCCTGGTGCCCTCAGATGCAATAAACCGGCCTCCTGGGCCCTTCGGGGAGGGCGTGGATTGGAGTCTGTTTCATCCTTAATGAATGAATTGAAGAGCTCACAGCGGGGGAAGCTTTCACCAGCAGTTTTCCACTTCAGGCTGCTCCTTCCTTCTCTCCTCAACCAAACAATCGAGTTTGCTCTTGTGTATTATCCTGTGGAATTGGGGGTGGAGGTTTACATCTGTGGGGACACTGGTCCCCTGGTTTGAGGTCAGATTCTCCGTACGTAATGTCTCTGTACCCCCACTCACTGGGCGCAGAAAGCAGCACAGAGTGGATGTGAGCAGGCCCGTTCCTGCTGGACGGTGTAGGGAAGTGGACACAAGCAGACTGCTCGTGTCGTTGTGCAAGCTGTCCGACCTTTCTGGGCCTCAGTTTCCTCATTTGTGCACCAGGCACGATGACAACCACGCTCATCCTCGTAAGGCTGGTGTGATCAGGGGAAGCTCTTATGTGTAAAGCACTGAGAGCCTGGCGCCCCCCAGGCTGGTTTTGAAACCCTGCTGCCTCTTCAGCACCCAGGACAGATCCCGGCCCTTGGTTGGTGCTCAGTAAATAGTTGCGTCGAGAAAGAAAGAATGAATGGTTTCAGGATGGCTTTTGAAGTCGGTGTGCATCTGAGGTATGGGTACAAAGACAGCCTCCGAACCAGAAGTCAGACATGTGGTCCGACCAAGGATTTTGACGTCCCTCCCGGGTGCCAGAGGTGGCCTGGGACATGTCATCTGGATGGGAAACACTGGTGTCAGTGGATATGTTAATGGTTTGTGGGGAGATGGGACCAGACGTGGAAGTCACAACCATCTCAGAGAATTGTGGAGTAGCATTGCTCCAGATGTTGGCCCTGCGTGCCAGCTGTTTGAGGAAGCTCAGGGCCTGTGTATTTGTTTCCTGTTGCTACTGTAACAAATTACTACAAACTTAGTGGCGTAATGCGATACAAATTTGTTATGGTACAGTCTGGAGGTCAGAAGCCTAAAATGGTCTTAAGGGCTAAAAGCAGGGTGTCAGCGGCTGCCTTCCTCCTGGGGTCTCCGGGGGAGAGTCTATTTCTCTCCCTTTTCCAGCTTCTAGAGGTGCCTGCATTTTCCGTGGCTCGTGGCTCATGTCTCCATCTTCAAATGCATCACTCAGACCTCTGCTTCCATCGTCACGTCTCCTCTCTGGCTCTGACGCTCCTGCCTCTCTCTTATAAGGACACTTGTGATGACGGGGCCCTCCTGGATCATCCAAGATGATCTCTCCATCTCCAAACCCCGGACTTTAACCACCTCTGCAAAGTCCCCTTTGTCGTGTAAAGTAACATACTCACACGTTCTGAGGATCGGGGTGTGGACATTTTGGGGGCCATTATTCTGTCCGCCACAGCTAGGTAAGGCCCTGGGGAGTCGGAGAGGGTGGGATGCTCTGGGTGGATTTCCTGCTGCCAGCAGGGGCCCAGGCAAAGCAAGACGGGCCATTCCGGCAGGCGGGACTCCAGCCCAGGACCAGGTCTGCCTCCACAAGTGCCGGAGGAGGCTTCGTCTGTGATTGCTGGAGCCGGAGCCTGGAGACAACTTTCCCCAGTTGGTGAGTGAGCAGTGTAGGCGCCTTGAAGAGGCATGGAGCCATTTTGAGTGGGAGGAAATTTGTCGGTCATTCTCAGCAAGGGTCTGCAGGGGCCTCAGGAACAGGAAGGTCTGTGAAAGCAAAGCAGCTCACAGCCAGTGCACGCTTTCCAGTATGCCAAGCACCCCTCCTTTTTCATGAAAACCACACACCTGACTCTCAAAACACATTTTAAGTGGCCTAATTTATTTTCTGGTTTGTTTTTTTCCCCCTTCAGTTATAAAAGCCATCTGCATTCATTGTAGAAATTTAGAAACTGTGGCAAAGCAGAAAGAAGAGAATAAAAATCACGCAAAGAGGAGGCCGCTGTTGGCGTCCTGGTGCAGTCTCTTCTAGTCTTTCTCCCTCGTGTGGACACGTGCACCCACACACACGTACATAGGCACTCACCTCTTGCCTTGTGAAAGGCACTGATTTTTAAAATTTTTGTCGAGCTATAATAAGTGTACAGAAAAGTACACAAATCACAAGTGTGCAATTTGGTCACTTTGACAACCTGCAGCAGTGCTGTCACTGGCTCTCCTCTGTGGTCTGCTCCTGTCCCGGCAGCGCCACCGCCCTGCCCTCCGCCCCCAGGACGCCATCCTGACTTCTAACAGCAGGGCTTCCTCTGTCTGTTTTGAACTTCACATAAATGGAATCGTGCTGCGGGCCTCTTGTGCTCAACTTTAATTCTGTGAGATTTGTCTGCAGCGTTACACGTGTTGTGGCTCATTCATGCTCTTCACTGTAGCACAGAGGTTGGCAGACTATGACCTGGGGGCCAGACTGAGTCTGCGGGCCAAGAATAGTTTTTACTTTTTTAAAGGATGATAAAAAAATATATAAAAACAAAACCAAAAATGCAACAAAGACTGTGTGGCCAGCAAAGCCTAAGCTCTTTACTATCCGGCCCTTTACAGAGAGAGTTTGCTGAGCCCGTTGCCTTATCTGTGTCCATCCCTAAGGAACCGCTCTGTGGATGGGCATTGGGGCGTTAATTTCATTTTAGAATCAATTTGTTATAACTTAGCATAATTATGATTTAAAACAATTTAAGAGTAATGTATGCACATGATAAAAATTCAAATGACACAGCAGGGCATAAAATAAAAAGCAAAAGTCTAGTTACTCAGGCCATCCCCGTTCATAGAGGTCACACTGCTAACAGCATCTTTGGGGGAGGTTTTCCTGCTTTGCATAATTGGGGTTGAAGGTCAGCGTTGGGGTTAGGCTTTCCTCACTTCACAATTGTAAAAAAATGTCACCCAGGATTCTTCTAGTACGTCAATGATTACTTTTTTAAGGATTTGGGATTTATTTTAGCATTAGAGTGAATTAGGGCCCCATCAAAACCCCAATAGCTCATCAGTTGTCTTGACATGAATTATCGAACAATTCAGCCTTTCTGACTGTTCTGAAATGAACTCATTTGATTTGAAGTTGAGTACGTCATAGGGTCCTCTGGAGTGTGTGCCCCGGTGAGACCCTCCCTGACGAGGAAGTCAGTGGACTGGACGTGGGGAGGGGCGCCCCACAAACTCAGGGGCTTGCCGGGGCCAGGCAGCCCCATGAGCAGGGCAGCAGGCAGGGTATTTGCACAGTCAGCACTTGAGCATCTTCCTGTTCACAAAGCAACGCGTTTTGTCTCCATCTCGGGGAACAGGCAGAGCTGCTGAGTCATGGGGACCCCAAATCAGTGGTCAAACAAGATGGACATTTTTTCTTTCTTGTTTAGCCCTCCTAGTGTAGGAGTCCTGGGTAGGCAGTTACTCTGATCTATGAGGTCATCCCGGGATCCAGGGGGTTCCTGTCTCTTTGTTCTTTCACCCCTAGGAGGGGTCTGCAGCTTGTGGTGGAGATTGTCCCATTCCCGTGGCATATTCCATGTTGGAAGGATAACAGATAGGAAGTGGAGGGCGAGAAATTTCCTTTTCAAAGGATGTAACCTCGGACTAAATAGCACACATCACTGCAGCTCGTGTCCCCGAGCTTGGACCTGAGTCATGGGCACAGCTGGCTACCAGGAGGACTGGGAAAGGTAACATCTAACCTTGTGCACAGCTCAAGCTTGGGGGTTCTATTACCAAAAGGTAATAATTTTCCAAAAGGGAAAAATGGAGAAATGGCATTAACCATTTTCTGCCACATCATCTCTCCTTTTTGCTCTTGCTTCTGGTAGGTGCATGGTTATAGAGAACTGTTTCTCCACTATAAGGAAATTAGCACTACAGGTGGCATGATGAGAGGTGACTGAAACTTGCACTCGTGGTTGGCAATACAATAGGGAGTAGTGGGGACTGTGGCTGCCTGGAGAGCTTGACCGTGGGGGGTGGCTGCTAATCAGTGCCTGCCGCTTGTTGCCCTGCAGGAGTGCAAGCTTAGAGTTAACATATTTGATTTTTCAAGAGAAGCCAGAAATCATAGATAGACACTTTTAAGTGAAAAGTTTCTTAACTTTTCCATCCTGGTTCAATTTAAGAAATGCTGTGTGAACCAATCAACAGAGGTGTGCAAGGCACAGATGGCCTGTGGATCTCCAATTTATGATGTCTGCCCTAACTATGTCAAGTTGAGGCAATATTGTCTTCTGCCCGGCAGAGCTTGGGGACACCCTAGGACCTATCAGCTTCACAGATGGGGAAGTCGAGACTCAACTTTTATACACCAGCGATGGCAGTGTCGGCTCACTTTCTCTGGAGGGCAATTTGGCATTACTATCAAAATTACAAATGCACACCTTCTTTGACCCGTCACTTCCACTTCTGGGAGCACATCATTCAGAGAGATTACACGTGTGCAAATTAACCTCGATATGAGGTTATTCTTTGCAACCTTGCACTAGCAAAAGGCTGGAAGCAACCTGAGTGTCCATCAAGAGGGGATTGGTTAAATAAATGTTGGTGCATTTATACGATGGAACGATATACAGCCAAAAAGAAAAGAGAGAAAACACCCTATATATCAGCTGTAACCATAATATGTTGCTAAGTGAAAAACAAAACAGGATGCAGAAGAGTGGATCTAGCATGCAGTTATTTATGTTAAAGAAGAAAGAATATGGATGTGTATGTGTGCTTTTACATGCGTAAAATATTTCTGGAAGGTTCATAAGAAATTGATAAGAGTGGTTGCTTCTGGAGATGTGAGTGGTTGCAACGCAGCAGTGAAGGGAGATATTTTACTCGAGAATCTTGTACTTTTTAAAGTTGAACCATGTAAATATTTTACCTGTTTGATAAATAAATAAAACTAAGATTAAAAAACTAGAAAGATTAGTGAGGCTCAGAGAGGGCGAGAGTTTCCTGAGCGTCACACAGCAGCTTGGAGCCAAGATCAGCATTCATTTTTGCACCTCTCAGCGCCGTGTTTTATTTCCTGGGCCATCTTCCCACACTGCTGGGTTTTGCCTAGAGAGGCTGTTCAGAAGAGTCTCTACCTTATTAACTAGCAAGCTGGAATGTATTTTACCAGCTGATATAATAAATTTGGTTCTTTGTCGGAGCTGCTGTTTTCTTCTGCCTTAATAATAACAGCCCCGAGGCAAGACCCTCTTCTGCAGGATCCTGGGCTCCAAGGTGCACCTCTGATTATATCTGCAGTTACCATGCAGCCACTGAGCACACCTGGGCCAGCATCCCTTGTTGGCTCCATCACCTGAGCGCTTGTTACCTTGGCCGCTGATGCGGGGGCCATGCGCCACTGAGTGTTGTTGGGATCCTAGTAACTTGGAGGGTCTCCTTGCACCTCACCTTCCTCCAGTGGCACCAGGAAAAATAATGATTTCTTGGCTGCCGAAAGTGGGGTGACAAGTGTGGAGGGAGGCAGACGGCCTTCTGGGTCCCTGGCAGAGATGCCGTTTAATGACATTTCTCCTGAAGATTAGAGAGATGCTGGGAGCTTCTTTGTGACTGGAGCCTGGTGATTAGCTTCACCTGTGTCCCGAGGATTCCCAGCACAGTCGCTTGTCAAGGGATCCTGGCAGAGGATATACCGTGTTCTGACCTGAGATGAATTAGAACTTTCTCCTTGTTTAAACAAAGTGAGAAATCCAGGTGTTGGGCGATTGTCCTGTCACCTTCAATTTCTCTAGTGGAATAGGATCCAGCAGGGGGCGTGACTGATCGCTTATATGGTATGTGTTAGGTACAATGTAGGTTTGGCCACAGGTAACTGAGGCCTTAAATAAGAATAGTGTAAGCAAGTTTCCCCTATAAGAGGGCATAAATCAGTATCCAGAACCGGTACAGCAGCTCCACTCTGCCAAACCCTCAAGGCTCAAGTTCCTTCCAGCTCACCACCATTCCTAAGGGGTGGGTCTCCCTTCATGGTCCAAGACAGAGCCTCAGCTGTCCCTCCACATTCCAGGCAGCAGGAAAGGAGAAAGGGCAAGCGCAAGAAAGCACGTGACCTTGCTCCTTAAGATCACTCTTAAGAAGTTGCTTGCAGAACCTCCTAATGTCCCATTTCCAGAACTTAGTTATGTTAACTTGGGTTCCTCCCAAAGCAGAACCTGATATAGAGACGTGCATGTGGGATTTATTTTGGGAAGGGATTCAGAGGAACTGAAATGGGGTAACTGGGAAGGAGGGAAAACCAATTCGTGGCTGCATAACAGGGCTGGTGGTTACCACAGTGGGCAAGCGGGGTTCAGTCCTGCTGAGATTGCCTCTAGGAGCAAAGAGGAGGACACCTGGGATTTTCTGCCCAGAGGCATAGAGGGGGTATTACCCACAGGCTGCCATACCCCATTGGTCCAGGGTTGCTCCCACCTCGTTAATTCCCGTGCACTTGCAGTTCTGTGCATGTGCAGAATGGCTGGAAACACTGGGCAGAGAGCAAGGGGCACGCAGTGTCACAGAGTGCTGCTGGGCCACCTGTGTGTGCCACTTGTGGCTGCAGCAACAGCCACAGCAAAAAGATGAGCCAAAAGGATGCAAGATGGGGCTTAGTTATATGGCCTCGCTCAGCCGCAAAGGAGTCTGGGAAATGTAGTTTTCATTCGTGGTGGCCATGAGCCCAGCAAAAACCAGGGGGTTTGGCTATTGTCGAAAGGATGTTGGAGAACAAATGGTAGAATCCGGCATACCATAATCTTTATTAGTCCAAAAATTAGGTATCTGTCAATCTCAGCAATCTGGATCTCAACTGAGAATATAAAAAGCCCTTGGGGTGGGCAGTACAGCTGTGAGGGTCCAGGCACTGAAGCACGTACTCATAGGAAGGCCTCTGAGACCCCACCTGAGACCTGCTTACTCCTACTCTGGACACAATTCCAACAAGCATGGTGGTCTGTCTTCTGGGCGCCAACACATGGAAGTAGACGAACATGGGGGAATTGCTAAGGGTCTATCCACAGACGGAACCCTAACATTTTCTCCAACCCCAGGCTGTCCTTTAGAGAATTTCAGAGTGACTTACAAAAAGGCAGATGTCACTTCCTCCTTTAAAACTCCTCGATGCCCTTGGGAGCTGCTCCTTGCCTTCTTCTCCGTTCTCTTGTCTGTCCCCCTTGGAGCCACTCTCCCTGCCGAATTTCAGATCTTCCAGTGCCCTCTGCACATCGTTTCCTCCTGTCTAGAGTCTTCTTCCCACCCTCGCCCCCGATCTGAACCCCCTGCTCATCCTTCAGTTTCCTGCTAACATTAGATCAGCGAGGCCCTCGCACCCCAGGCGCTTTATTACTTGTTCAGTGGTCTTTCCACTCACCTGGACTGTGTGCTCTGTGAAGGCAGGCACGGAGCTGTGTCTGTCCTGTTCGTTGCTGTGTTCCTAGGACCCGGCACGCAGTAGGTGCTGGTAAGTCTTCGTGGAATGGATGGATGGGTGGATGGAAACACACCATGTCTCCCATCCCAGGTAGCTTCTTTCCAGTGTGTGCCTTGCTTCCTGGGTGAGAGAGGGTGCAGAGTCCGTGCCAAGCCCCTCGCACTGCGGGGGTGCAGTTCCGAGCTCACGCGTTCTTGCTGGGGATCTGAAAGATCGGCAGCGAGGCTCTGCCTTAGAACTCCTCTGAGCTTCTGCTGCCCCCAGGGCTCAAACAGAGCCCCACAGAAGAGGGAGCTCAGGGACTGACTCACTCACCCAGCGCCCGCCCTGCCCGGAGCCGGAGTGGACGCTGCCTCCCGCTGGATCTGGGGGTATTGGAGGCCGGGGCACCGTGGCACTGACACAGCTGTTATCTGCTCAGTTCTTCCTGCCACTTCTTTACCTTCAATGTAAAATGTTCACAAACTTAAGCTATTTCCCCCAAATATAAAACAAACTCAATGAACATGAAGCTAAATGATCCTGAAAATTCTTAGAAAGCACGCTGCCTCCCAACCCTAATTTTAAAACTAACCGTGGAAACTTAGAGAATACAGGAAATGAATAAAAATCATCCAGGAAAAGTCACCATTAGTTTACTTTCTCCCAGTCTTTGTACAGAGCGTGTTAACGTGCATGCCAACGCCCCTCCCCGCAAATGATTATCCTAAATGTAAAGGTGTACATCTTGGTTTTGTTCACTTTACGTGACATTTGGAGCGTGTTCCTTTGTCTTTAAATATTCTTCAGGAATGATTTTTGAAGACCGTATAGTACTTCCATGCAAGGACGTGGAAGGACAAGGACTTTTTAAATTTAACCATCCCCCTATATTTTTGCACAATTAGGATGTTGCTGATTTTTCACTGCCATGGGTTTACCGCAATGAATTTTCTTGTATCTGGTTATTTCTTATAAATTCTTAAAAGTACAACTCTTGGGTTAAAGGTGTGAATATTTTTTAGTTTTTCAATTTATGTTGCCAAATTCATTTTTATAAAGATTATCTGTTGACATCCCCACCAACAATATGAGTTTTTCTTTTTAACTGCACCTTCAGCAACAGTAATTATTATAGTTAAAAAAAAAGTCAATTTGGTCACCCCCAAGTTACCTTCCAAACTTCCAGGATTGGATGTGTTGTTAGGTAGTTCTGATCGGTGTGCAAATAAGGCAGCTTCCTCTCTTTATTAAAGTGTTTATATGTCACCTATTTCCAAAACAGGATGTGCAGTAGCCCACAGCAAAAATACAAAAACACAGCATCTTAGTTAAAAACAGCTGTTTTCGATTCACATTTTTTGGAAACGTTTTCAAGTCTTAGCAACATTCACATACATCCTGCTGTTGTGGGAAGGAGTTCTGTGATTGATTGGTGATGTCTGCCATGGGTGTGGCTGTGGAGAGGTGCAAAGATTGGGGTTCAGAGGCTGCTCTCCCCGACCCTCAGTGGTTTGCAGCTGCTCACAGCTCATCAAATTTGAGTGAAAAAAGTTTAAAAAATTGGTCAGAGTGAAGTGGTAAGAGACCCCTCTGGAAATGATTCAGCTTATCCTGAGCTATGCTTCCCTTTTCTGCTTTCTCTGGTCCTCCTTTATTTATATTTTCAACAGTCTTGAACTGCAGACCTACTGTGCGCATGGCTAGCACGTGCATGGGTAGCAAGGAGCAGAGGGTACACCCAGGAGGCGGTGTTTCTCAAACTTTGGTCTTTGATGTTTTACCTTCATTTTTGTTGTTTTTTGTTTTTTACGGCATCTGGGGTATTCCTTGCTATTTTTTATTTAACATGTAATTTTAAAATTGACTCATTGACTTTACTGAAATATATTTATTTTAAAAGCATCTCTATCACTATCGCAAATGGATAAGCGACTATCACCTGCCATAAATAGAAGGAAACCTGCAAAATAAAGACTGAAAACAAAACAGTGGTCTTAAGTCCCAGCTCGACGCTTTGCTCACCAGAGGCTTGCAGACAGAGGCTGCTGTCTCTCGGTTAACGAGGGCGATTAGCCAAGTGTTAGATGCTTGTTAGCACGAAATCAAGGCTTTCTCTCTTCAGGAGAAAGATTGCAGGAGAATTCAGAAGGGAGGAACTTCTAACTGACATCCCTGAAAACCTTTGGTAAATGGTCCTCCACACTGGTGGAGGGATCTGGTAAGGGCTGGTGAGGGCAGATTTGGGAGGGCATTGAATGCCGAGCCAACAGAGACAGGTGCGTTGTCACGGATTCTCCTTGGATGCTTTTGGGGAATTCTTTGGGGGCACAAGAGCAGTTCGTTTCAGTAGCAGAATATGTTCATGAATAGGGCTTCCCTGTCCCGCAGTGGGATGGTCCAGTTTAGGCAAACGACCCTCCCTTTGGTCTAGGGGTTGAGGAGAAGCAGGCCTGAGGGGATGGGCCCCCGCCCGTCTTTAAAGAGGCACCAAACAGCATCCATTCCTCTGGAGGCGTCCTGTGTTGCTTGAGCTCCCGTGAGTTCTGGGCAAGAAAAAAATAAAACCAAGTTGGCACCACATCCAAGTGGCATGTGGCGCGGGCGTGTGCAGTTGGATTATTTTTATTTATGATAGCTGATTCGCAATCGTCTCCATGGCAATGCGGGAGCTGAAGGCGGAGGGAAGGAGTGAGTCGTCGCATTATTAAATGACCCAATGAGAGAAAAAAAGCCCTCAAACACATTAAGGATTAATTTAACGTCATGGCCTTGCCTGGCGGGTCATTACCCATGCCTGCCACAGATGTTGGCATTTCTATTTCCAGAGTGTTCTGAACAGAATGTGGCTCATCTGTTTGCATCCCAATGTCATTCTTAGCTCAAATGCAGCCAGATGCCGAGGGTCAGGAGGGCTGCCAGCGACCTCATCAGGAGATGCTTTCCGCCGTAGAACATTTGGGAAGATGCTGTTCTCAAGGCCAGTTTTTTTTTTAACGGACTTGGGTGCATAGAAAATCATCTGTATAAACTGTAAGAAATACAACCACACAATGAACACGCGTGTACCTACCACATAGGGTGAAAGGATGGCACACCTGGAGGATGACCTTTGTCTTGATTTCCCCAGACAGTCCCAGCCTTCTCCTGTGGTCTTAGGGAAATCCTTAGTGACGTCGGCCTCCACAGTCTCTCAGGTTTGCACGACAGATTGTGTCTCCTCTGCTTTAAGCCCCCTGTGCTCTCGTTCTCTCTCCACTCCCAAAGAAAACCTCTCCCAAATTTCAGTTTCTCATTGCTTCACTTTTCTCTGTTTGCATCTCTAAATGATAAAGTGTTTTGATTTGTCTCTTTATGAACCGTGCATGGGTGAATTCGTCCTCTGCGTGTTTGTTTGCATCGCATCTGGGACATTCATCCATGTTGCTGCCCGCAGCAGTAACTCGTCCTTTTCCACAGCTGTATACTATTCCACGGTAGAATCCATCACAATTTGTCCCTTTTACTGCTGGCAGACATTGGGATTGTTTCCCGCTTTTGGCTCCAATGAACCAGGCTGCTTTTGTGCGTGTATCCTGACACACACGGGTGTGAATTCTCCAGGCTCCGTGTCTAGAATTGCTGGGTCACGTGTTCACTGCATCTTCAGCTTGGCCAGATGATGCCGAACCATTTTCCAAAGTGGAGGGACAGGCTTGTGTCCCTCCTCCCCGACACCCTGGAGTTGCTCCGCTCGCATTGCGTCCTTGCCACTGCTTGGTGCCAGGCTGTGTAATTGTTCCCAGTCTGATGGGCGCACGTGGCATCTCCTTGTACCTTTCGATCGCAGGGCTGCCCGGGACTCTTGCTGCCCTCAGCTCCGGGGACCAACGTGAGGAAGCCTTACCTTCCGGTAAATAGGAGGCCAGGCTCTGGCTCCAACATGAACTTCATAGTGATGAAGTCGTTATTTGGGTCTACACCGGCCTCGCTTCTCTGTGTATTTTAATTGGTTGAGGACTTGGGTGGGAAAGAAGGACGCCACTAAAGGGTGTCGAAAAGGAAAAACTGCTGTGTTTCTTCTTTTCTCTCCCACTCTACTTCCAGAACATTCCTGGCTCTAGATGTGTGAGGGCTTTTTCCCACCAGACAAGTCTGTGACAGCAGCTGGGTGTCCTGCAATTGGACTCAGTTCTCACACTGTCCACCTGGAGAGGGCGTCAGATCCCACAGGTTAAGGGTGTAGTCCCACAAGCCTGCCCCCGCTTCTGTCGCCTGTCACACGTCCAGGTTGTCACCTGTGCTTCTGGTCAACTGGCTACAAGTCGGAGGTTCCTGTGACCCCCTCCTCGGGTTCGATCATTTGCAGGAATGGCTCACAGAACTCAGGAAACCAGTTTCCTTACTAGATTAGCAGTTAATTACGACAGGCTACAGCTCAGGAACAGCCGGATGGAAGAGGTGCAGAGGGCGAGGGGTAGGGGGGAGCACGGAGCTCCCATGCCCTCTCCAGGTGCGCCACCCTCCTGGCACGTCCACGTGTTCACCAGTCCAGGATCCCTCTGAACCCCGTCCTTTTGGGTTTTTATGGAGGCCTCATTACATAGACACGACCCCGTTGGCCATTGGCGATGGATTCGACCTCCAGCCCTTCTCGCTCCCCAGAGGTCAGGGGTGGGGGGACGGGAAGTTCCAGCTCTCTAATCATGTTCCCCTGGCAACGAGCCCCCATCCTGTGGTTGTCTAGGGGCTGCCCAAAAGTCACTGCATTAACATAAACTCCGGCGTGGTTGAAACGGGCTTGTTATGAGTTATCAAGACACCTTGATGGCTCTTATCACTTAGGAAATCCCAAGGGTTTTAGGAGCTCTGTGCCAGGAAGAGGGACAGTGACCAAATGCATATTTTTTACTATAAATCACACTATCACAGGTGTCCTAAAGACCAGCACCCACAACAACTAGCAGCGCTCTCTCTCCTGACTTAAATTTTCCCGTGCCTCCAAGTCGGCCGTCCCAGACCTCACTAACCTGGGGCTTCTGCTGGAGCCTTCTCTCCTGGAGCGCCAGCTCAGCCCTCACAGAGCTCCCTCTGTAATCTGCATTCATAGGCTTTGCTTGTGGATTCAGCCTTTTTCCGATTTAATCGTCTTCTCTTAGCCCTTTGTGGGGTGTAAGTGTTGCTTCCTTAATCTGAGGTCTCCTTAAGTTTCCCTCCTCTTTTGTGTCCCTGGGGGACTGTGCAGTGTTCTGTGCACACTCACTCTTCTGGGAAACGTTTGGCAGAGCCCATCACGTGCCAGGCCTGGTGATAACGGCTAAGTAGTCAAAGATGAAGAAACGGAATTCTTGCTCCTGTCAGGGACATGCTTTCCAGAAGAAATGGAAGAAAGAAACCAGCGTGATGTGATGGGACTTTGGACTGGAAAAGTATCCAGATTATTACGGAGATTTCTTTGCCTGGAGAAGTTGGGTAAAGTTCCCCAGAGGAAAGGCCACTCTGCAGTGGGTTTTGAGGGATGAGTAGGAGGTGAGCAGTGGGCCAAGCAGCTGTAAGGAAGCTACAGTGGTGGGTTACCCACGTGCCACCTTCCTAGGTTAGGGGATGAGCGTAGTTCTGTTATTTTGCATCCCTGGAAACCTTCGGTTAGATAATTCTTTTAAAGGTAAATATTAATGAAGATGGAAAGATGTCCTTTCAGTATCGCTGGGGTCTGACTCTGGCCGTTAATGCGTTGGAAACGAGCTAAGAAATCAGTGAGCTGCTGACTTTTCTTCACTCGCTCCTTTCTTTGAAAGCACAGTATGCATCTGCTGGATGTTTGAATAAAAGATAAAGGAAAACAGAACACACCGCCTTCTTAGAACTGTGACTTCCCTGGCTTCTCGTCTGACCTCGTTGGGGTCAAGTGACTCCAGCTGGTGGCAGCAGCTGTCACCACCGAGGTGTGGTCTCAGAGCATTTTTCAGCCGTTTAGCTCAGACTGTGGGTCTGATTGCACTGGCCAGGATTGCACAGAGTCACTGTGGGCATTTGGCTAATTAGAACAAAGCTGTCAGGTGCGACGTGCTGTCCATCGCAGGCTGCCTTCTAACCATCATCAGATGGGCTCTCCGATGAGCCGGCCCCCGGCTACACTCGGCCCTCATTCGGACATCTCAAGGCCCCTGGGGGTGTCAGTCGAGGCTGAATGGCTGGGCGGGAGTTGAGAATGAGATGTTTTTTCTCAGTGGGGAAACCTCGAGAGTGTGTTTGTGTGGGTGTCTGTCCCTCCTGCCTTCCGGGGCTGCCTGTCTGTTAAGTGATGCTCGCTTTGTCCTTGGCCTTGACCTGACCTGTGGTGCAGCTGTCAGTCAAATAAACAGAAGTGCTGGCGTCTCCCCTGGCAGCTGGCTAGGTAACGACTGTCAGAGTGCAGGGAAGTTGGCTTGCCTTCCAGAAGGCTCGAGAGACGCTGTACTCTGCAAGGAGGGCCGGCCAGCTGTGGACTGGACAGTGCAGGGCAGGCGTGGTGCAGGCCCTCTGGCAATCCAGTTCGGGATAATGCTGGATTCTAACCAAGTGGTCTTGCATCACACCGGCTTATTACATCAGGTTTTAATGTAGAGGTTGCAAACTGGAGGACCCCGAGCTGGGCTGGCGGGTGTTGTGGGGCGAATTGTGTCCTCCATAAAGATCTGCCCTGATCCTAATCCTCGGGACCCGCAACTGTGGCCTTATTTGGAAATAGGGTCTTGGCAGGTGTAGTCAAGTTAAAATGAGGTCATTAGGGTGGCCCTTATCCAGTGTCTTTAAAAGAAGAGGAGAGGTGCACAGGGGGAAAGTCACGTGAAGATGGAGGTAGAGATTGAGAGCTGTGTCTACAAGCCAAAGACCACCACTGATGCCCAACACCAGAAACCAAAACAGCCCCTCCCCTGCAGCCTTGGAGAAAGCACAGCCCTGCCGACACCTCGATTGTGGACTTCTGGCCTCCAGAACTGGGAAGAAATAAATTTCTGTTATTTTAAGCTACCTAGTGTGTGGCAATTTTTTATGGTCACCCTAGGAAACTAATGCAGTGGTTTTAAAAAGTTGGGCTAATGGCTCCCAATTAAAAACAGAGATTTCATGTACAACTCAGCATTTCTGGTACCTCTAGAAAAATCAGACCTGTCCACAAAGGGCCAAGCTTCTCAGATGGGAATAGTCTGGACCTCTTCAGTTTGCCCCACTCACCACCACTCCCAGTTGCCTGCTTCCCCCAGTTGTTTCCCATGGAGCCTTTTAGGCATCTGAGTTTGTGGTCCCTGCCTTCATGACAGGTCTGGGATGGAAGGACTGAGAGGGGGCCCAGCTCTGGCTTTCTGTCTCCTAGAGCGGGAGATGGTGAACTGCAGCCTGTGGGTCAAATCCAGCCTCCTGCCCCTGTTGATAAATACAATTTTATTGGAAAAGAGCCATGCCTATTCGTTTAGGTGTTGTCTGTAGTTGCTTTCACGCCACAACTGCAGAGCTGAGGGGCTGCAACATAGAAAATATTTACCATCTAGCCCTTTATAGAAGGAGTTTACTGACCCCATTCTAGAGAATCAAGAAACCCAGATTTTTACATGAATTCTCCTTGTTTTTAAACAAGAGTGACTAATTTACGTTGGTTTTTTATTTCAAAAAGTGAGTCTGTCAATCAGGGGCATCTTTCCATGTCGACAAGTGTGAATCTCCATCATCTTTTAAATGCACTGACTTATTTAAGCAATTCTTTGTTACTGGGCACTTAGGCAATTATGTTTTAAATTTATATGAACTAGTCAGGACCACACTTGGGCACTGAGCCTTTTCTTTTGGGGTTGGGGAGGGAGCGAGTGATGGGGTGTTCATAGAGAGCCAGGAGACGATGCCGTCACCTTGTCAAATGTCCACATTTTGTTTTTTAGGGCAAGATATCAAACACTGGTTCTCGCTGTCCGCAGAGGCCTGCCCAAGAGAAAGTGGGGTTAAGAGCAGGAAGGAATTGTTTCGGGGGTGGGGAGGAAGCTTCTGTTGCTCAAGGCGGTAAAGCCCGGAGAGAGGAGCTGAGAGAAACTCCTGGGTGGGCCTCTCTGAAGACCTGACAAGTGACAGCTCTGCTTGGTTGGATGTAACCCTGGGATGGAGGAGCTGACTGGCTGCGTCTGCACAAACGGCTACACCTAGCGCAGCCCTGAGCAGACTCCTCGTCCTGTCTTGCCCACCAGGAGGGAGTGCCATGCTGGGCAGAAATGAGGGTCATTGGTGGGGGTGTTTGGGCAGGCAGCCACACCTCTGCCCTCCTGGATTAGAGCTCAGGGGCTGGCCCAGCGGATTCCATGTCCTTCTGACCTCCAGCATCCTCATCTATGATTGACCAGCTCCATCTGTCTCTACAGGCCAGTTAGGTCCACTCCAGGGT
The DNA here is from genome assembly GCF_021613505.1 of Equus quagga. Classification (NCBI taxonomy): domain Eukaryota; kingdom Metazoa; phylum Chordata; class Mammalia; order Perissodactyla; family Equidae; genus Equus; species Equus quagga. Next base: position 68,704,771 of record NC_060281.1, on the reverse strand, counting down.
GTGTGGCTGTTTGGAGGATGTGGCTGTGTGTGGAAAAGGGTCAACATTGCAGACCTGAAGCTGTCATCCTTAGAAAGGCCTGCTTGCACGGTTGGCTGTTGGCTGGATTCTGGGAACTTGGCACTAGAGCTGTTCTCTAAGTGATAATTGTGGTTCACTGTCCTCAGGTTCTACAAACACTGGGGTTTATGGTGAACACTTGCTTTCCCTCTGACAGTCTGGAATTTGGGCACATGCCAGGCAGAGGGTACCTACATGACCAGCACCCACTGCAGACCTTGGGCACTGAGTCTTGAATGGGCTTCCCTGGGCAGAACATCACACGCGCTGCTGCGTTTTTGTGGCTAGGAGAACAGTGATGTCCGTGTGATGCTCCTGAGAGAGAGAGGACGTAAGGGAGCCTGGGCACGGACTTCCGCAGACTCTGCCTGGGTCTTGTCCCCTTGCTGATCCTGTCGTAATAAACGTTAGCCATAAGTATGACTGTATGCTGGGCCCCAGGAGGCCTAGTCACTATGTGTATGGGTGGCCTTGGGAAACCCCCAAGCAAGATGGTTCATTGTAAACTCAATTCCAGAATTAAAAAAAATTCAAGGAGTGCATGCCTTGATGATAATGATAATGATAAAAAGGACCAGTGATTATATTAATAACTAATACTTAGATAATGCTCACAACGTGCCAGCTACTCTTCCAGCCACTCTAGATAGATTAACTAATTCACCATCCTCACAAACATCCTTAGAGGTAGGTATGACTTTTATGCCCATTCTACAGATGAACAGACTGAGGCACAGAGGTTAGTGACCGGCCCTTCATCACCCAGCTCACAGATGGCAGAGCTGAGAATGCAGCCCCAGACTGTGAGTGGCAGATACAGGGACCCTCCTAAAACACAGGACTCCCCTTGGAATGGTGACCCAGGCCAGAGCCTTCTTGGAAACTAGGGTTATGGAAAGAGGCTAAATGCCATCTGTACCTTTTCTGATGGAGGGTGTGTCAGTGAGGATAAGCTGGGATAACAGTTCATCTCAAAATTTCAGTGGCTTAAAAGAACAACGTTTATTCTGGGCTCAATCCATCCATCCATCCTAGGCTGGCTGACTCAGGGACCCAGGCTGCTGGAGCAGCCACCACTGTCACCCGCTGCTGGATGTCCTGGCCACGGGAGGGTTGGGTCTGTGCGGGGATGCTCCAGTCCAACAGGGACTGCTCATAGCCCATTGGCCAGAGGAGTCCCGTGACCCCGCCACGCACGAGGGCGCCAGGAGGTGAGCCCTATGGTGAACCCGGAAGGCAGAGGGTGGAACGAGTCAGTGAACAAGAACACACGGCCCACCACAGGGAGGCTCAGAAAAAAAGGCTGGGTCCCCTGCCTTCAGGTTTGGGGGAAGATTGTTATTGAAGGAAGAGCAGGGAGTTGAGAGCAGAGGGGTGGGAGGGAGCCGGTTATTGTCAAAGGCAGAAGTGAGAAAACAGGGGGCCGAGAGTCGGTCCTTTCAGAGCAAATGAAAGTGATTTCCATGACAACAGTTCAATTAGAGGGCATGTGAAGTTCTCCCCTGCAAGGAACACGGAGGAAGGATCCCACAATGAACCGAGGCGGGTAGGCCTGGGGGTGGAAAGGGAGAGAAAGCACCCCGGCAGGGCGCCCCCAGCAGTGCCCGATGCGGGACACGGCACCACCCCCCGCCCCCCATCGGGAGGTCCCCTTTCCTGGGGCCAGGCCAGCAGCGCAGAGGGAAAGGGGCGGGGTGCTGCCCAGGTTAGTGAATGTGGGAGGCGCGCAGCGGTGGCCAGGCAGGCACCTGCGTTTCTGGTTGAGTCGGGGGGCCTTGGGAACACAGGCTGGTGGGTAGGGTTGCAGAATAGGTGTTGAAATGTTTCCCCACAGAATCACCGTTCAGACTTGGGGAAAGTGAAGGAGGCCCGGGGTGGGGTGGAAGAAACCAGGCTTTGGATCCCACACTGGGGGTGTGAATCCGTGTTTCCCTTTTGCTTTCTGTGCTTGAACTTTAAGCTCCTGAGCCTTGGTCTTCTCAACTCAATATGCCTGTTAGTGGGGTGATGGGGAGTGTTGCATGATGTGCCTCCTATCTGGCGCACAGTAGGTCCTCTCTAATGTGTCTGCACTGCCCTGTCTTTGATTAGGGTTGATGGCGGGGAGATCCCATCTCAGGGGCAAACTCTGAACTGTTGGCAATGGCTCCCTGGAGCCTGTGTTCAGAAGGATTCTGAAGCTCAGTGAGAGAGTGCTACAGTTGCTCTCGATGTCTGTCATGGACGTGGGAGGTGGTGTTGTGTGTACCACATATTTGCCATCCTTGGTTCAGCCTGTCTTTCCATCTGAACCTTATGTCTTACCACCTGCTTCCATACATCCACTCGGACTGGTCAGTGGGTAACTCACTGCCCCAAGTGTGCTGTGTGCTGCCTGCCTGCCTCTGGGCCTTGGTGCCCTGGCTTCTCCAGCCGGGAGCCCCCTCCCTCACTCCTCAGCTCATCCAGATTTGTCTTGTCCTTCAAGCATCAGTTCGGACCCCTCCTCTGGGAAGCCCCTCCCACCTGCCCCCTGCCCCTGTCACTCTGGAGGATGTCACCTTTTTCTGAATTCCCATGACGCTTACGGCCTCTTCCGTGGCCTGGACACTCCTCCCCTAACGGCCTCACATGCAGGTGTTGCTGTCCTTTCCTGCAGGTCGGCTGGCCTCTCTTGACTGTCAGCTCTCCAAGGGCAACGCTGCTGTCTCCGACTCCTCTGTTACCCGGTACCCACGGACCTCGGCCGGCGCACCCTCTCTGTGCAGGGCATGCGACCTGGAGGATTTAACTGGCCCAGTATGGAATTGTGCTGCGTAGGCCTGGATATGGCAATCAGAGATTCTGGCTGGGACTCCCAAAGCTGTGTGACCTTCGATAAATCCCTTGACCTCTCTGAGCCCCAGATGCCTCTTCTAATAATACTAAGAGAGTCATTGGGAGCATATAGCGAGCTAACGTGTGCCTGGTGCTTTCTCAGTTCTGGGCATACAGTAAGCACTTAATATGTGGTCGTGGCTGTTGTTATTTTCTCTCGTCTCCCTGTCCTTCTCCTTTCCTTCTGTGCCCTGCTCCTGGACAACCATCTCAATGTGATCTTTCCATCTTTCACCAGGCCGGTCCCACAGGTATTGATTGGGCGTCCCTGGGCGTCCAGCTGGTATGGCCTGGATGGCTGAGGTGCGGGAGAAAGAGCCAGGCCCCGGGGAGCCCCGCACTGCAGTTCCCAGCTTTAGGCAGCAGCCTGTTCTCAATCGACCGTGTGCAATTTCAGCTGGAGGAGCTTCACCGGGCACCCCCTTTTAGAAGTCTGGGGGGACGTGCCCGTTAAAGACCTGTTTGACGAATCCTTTTGTGAAATGCAGAGTCACCGAATTGTTCCGCTTTGTGATTTGGATCTCTATATATTAGGTTTTCTTAACGCAGGTACTATTTTAGCGGCGAAACCGCCTTATCATATTGCAGCCAAGTTTTTGAGCTGCAGCCATCAAATCGGCATTTATTTCAACCCGTTGAATATGTATTATGTCCCAGAAAGATATTTCCAACTCATGAAAATTAAGTGAGAAAACCAGAGCTCCCAGGGTGTGTGCTGTTCCCGCCGGCCCGGGCTGGGCTGCGCTGGGGCGGTGCTGGCGGAGGCTCGGTCCCTGATGCAGGAGCAGGAGTGATGAGAACCAGGAAGACGCTGCGAGTGAATAATCTGGCCGAGGAAACGCGTAATTACCGGGAGTGTCACTCTCCGTAATGAAGCATTGATGGGGCCAGCTCCGGAGCATAAATTACCAGGGAAGGGGGCGAGGGAATGTGTCGGGTGCAATAATTGAGCCTCTGAGCGGCTCTCGGCAGCCGTCCTGCGATGCGCTGACGCCGACCAAGACAAATGATCCGACTGGAATCCCCACGCGCGCCTCCTCCAGGGAGCCTGACGGGAACACTCCGGAGACGATGCCGAGACGGCTGCTGTCCGCCGCGTCCTCCTGGAGAGGTGCTGGGTTTTTAGGACAGACGTGGAGAACCCTGTCCCGCCCTCCCATTTTACAGATGAGGAAACTGAGGCCCAGGGAGGGGAATGGGATTCCCAGAGTCTCCCAGTGAGTCAGCGGCCACAGCTGGTCCTTGAACTTCCACCTCTTGCCTTTGGTTTGCCTGCACCACCGCTCTGGTCCGGCCCCCTCCCGAGGCTGCAGAGCAGGGCCCCAGCTTGGCCAACAGGCTTGTTTCCTCGGGGACGTCGATTTCTGGGGAGAGACGAGATTTTTCTTTTTAGGAGTAGATGGCCTCCTGTCTTGTTATTTATTTAATTTTTCTGAATAGATGTGCCTGCACATGGTTCAAAATTCAAAAGGCTATGTTGAAAATTAGCTTTCCCTCCTTCCCACCCCGGTTCTTGCTGGGGCCCTTCCCACAGGCAGCCGCATGCAGACGTTTTGCGTATCCTTCCTGAGGCTTTTCTAAGCACAGATGGGCACGCACGTTCACTGGTACATTCACTCATCCAGCTATTATTTATTGAGCCCCTTCTGTGTGCCAGGCTCTGTTGTCGGTGCTGAGATACTGAACAGCACAACAAGGGTCTGTTGCTGTGGAGCTGATGTTAGACCGCACAATCCTCTCTCTCTCTCTTTCTCCCTCTACCCCTCACTTCTCTCTCAGAGCAGCATACACATAGTTCTCTGCTTTTATTAACCCTTGTATCTTTGAGAGTCTTCCATCCCAGGCCACAGAGAGCTGCCTCTTTCTGTTTAACGATGGTGTTGCATTTCATTGTATGAATTTACCATAATTTATTTAGCCAGCCCCTGAGTGATAGACATCCAGAGGGCTTCTGTTGTTGTTTTTTCGCTATTATAAGCAATGCTACAGGGTCTTGTACACGTTTCTTTTTGCACATGTGAGAGTAGATCTGTCAGGTTATTGGCAAATGTGGCTAAAATGTCCAGAGGGATTGGTATTCAGGCGTGGCTACACCCAGGTGCAGAGAGATTGGTATTCAGACGTGGCTATACCCAGGTACACAGACTATATTATTGGGAACAGATCTTTCAGTCCTACTCTGCTCACGTAGGCTTCATTCTCAAAAATAAGAAGCCTTATTAAATCCTTATTCAGTAGTATTAATTGCACACCTACAATGTGCCAGATGTCCTGTGTGCTGGAGAAATAGCAGGGAAGAAAACACATCCAAAGCCCAGCCTCATGGAGCTGGCATTCCCCAGATGCTCCCATCCCCATCGGTCAAAGGTTTATATTATCCTATGTTGGAGGAAAAATGAAAAAAAAAAAAAACAAACCAAAAAAACTTCGTTCCTCCCAACAGTAACAGTCTCAGGATTGAATTTCATTGGGCCAATTTGTATCATGTGACAATCCCTGACCCAATCGTTTTGGCTGGGGGCAGGGGTGGAATAAGCTGATTGGCCAGGCCGGGGCCCTTGGCGCTAAGGGGGTGGAGTTAACCTCATCAGAGGCCACGTGGACAGAGGACCAGTAAGGGGCTGTGTTACCGGGAGGGCGCTGGGTTGCGGGCAGGCGCTGATGGTCACTGCGACGGCAGACGGCGTCGGAGGCAAAGACGCGGCGGAAGCCCAGGAAAGAGCGAGAAGGGGGAGAGGAAGGGAGCGCTGCGTGGCTGCGGCTCCGGCGAGGCCCTTACCGGCTGCAGCGCTGGCCCTGGGCGGTGGAAGAGGCTGAGGACCGGGATCATGAAAGCTTCGAGAAGATAAGCGTCCTTGAGAGGGAGTTTTGGGATGCTTACTGCTCCCGGAATCCCTGTGCTTGTAGCAAGAGCATTCCACTCAGCACTCACTCACTGAGTACCGGTCCTGGGAAAAAACCATGCGAAACCCCCGTTAACCTGAGGTTAATTCTAGTAATGATGCTCACTTTTACGGAGGGCGTTCTGGTGCTAGGGACTTAACACGTATGAATTCATTTCATTCTCGCAACAGCCTTCTAAGGTCGGTGTTATTATGATCCTCATTTGAGGATGACGAACGAGAGGCACAGAGAGATTAATTAACTTGCCCAAGATCACACAGCCCTTCAGAGGCAGAGCCAGCGTTTGAACACAGGCAGTCTGGCTCCAGAACCCACACTCTGTGATCAGCCTTCTTCTGTCTCTGTTCACTGGATTGTTCCGTGCCTCGGTTTCCACATATGCAGAATGGGATACCAGGCTGCCCCAGGGCTCTTCAAGGATCGGATGAAGCATCAGGCAGGAAAACCTGTTGGTGGGAAAATAGCGTAAGTGTTTTTGCACATGTCATGGTTTCCTGTTGCTACTCTGATGAATGACCACAAACGGTGGTTTAAAACAACACAAATTTATTGTTTTATAGATGCTGGACATCAGCCTCACAGGGCTAAAATCAAGGTGTCGGCAGGGCTGTGTTCCTTCTGGAGGCTCCAGGGGAAAATCCGTTTTCTTGCTTTTTCCAGCTTCTGGAGGCGCCTGCATTTCTTGGCTCATGGCCCCTTCCTCCATCTTCAAGGCCAGCAGCCCAGCATCTTCAAATTAATCTCTGTACCCCTCGTCCCTTCCTCTCTCTGCTCCCCTCTCTCCTCTGTCAGCACATCTCCTTGTCTGACTCTGACCCTCCTGCCTCCTTCTTACAAGGACCCTTGGGATCACACTGGGCCCACCAGATAGCCCAGGAGAATCTCCCCATCCCAAGATCCTCAATTTAAGTGAATCACACCTGCAGAGTCCCCTTGGCCGTGTAAGGTTCCGTATTCTCGGGTTCTGAGGATGAGCGCTTGGACGCCTTTGCGGAGGCATCTTATTCTGTGTACCACAGTGCACTCAAGATAATTTCAATTGTTGCATTTTCTAGCACCTAGGTAACTATTTTTAAATGTACCATTTTTCAGGCTTTCAAAACACAGGTAGATCAATACTCAGAAGAAAACAGAAAAGGGCTTTAATCTCCCCGCCCAGATGACCCCAGGGGATGGTTTTTCGTGATTTGACATTTAAACAGGAAATATAGTAATACCAGTAGAAGGATAGAAGATGCGAGCGACAGAGCAACCGAGAGGCGGCAGGAGAGCTGCTCTCCCCTCCCTGTGCGCGCTCCCCAAAGGTGATCATTGCCGTGTTGGAGGGTTCCTTCCAGAAAAAACGAATGCAAAGCCAGAATAGATGCATCTATTTATACCTTCCCTCCTAAAAAGTACTAGAGATCATAGTATTCACACCATTTTGCATCTTGCTTTTTTTCACATTATTCTGCATCTTTTGGATCTTTTTGCCCCGGCCCGTAAAGATCCCCTTGTGTTTTAAAGAGCTCCCAGCGTTTCACTGTCAGGATGGAGCATCACGTATCTATTTATTTTGTAACTAGCCCCCTACTGCTGGTTACTTTGGTTGTTCCCCAGCTTCTCGTTATTCTGGACCGTGCTGTACAGGTGTTCTCGAACATCACGTCTAAGGCAATGTCCGTGACTGGTTCTCAACATTGGAGTGGAGAATTCTCTGTGGCGGGGGCTGTCCTGGGTGTTGCAGGATGTTTAGCAGCATCCCTGGACTCACCTACCAGATGCCAGGAGCACCCGCCGCCTGGATTGTGACAACTGGAAATGTCTCCTGACATTGCCGAGTGTCCCCTGGTGGGAAGTCAGCCCCTTTGAGACCCGCCGCGGTAGGGGCGTTCCTCGCGGCTGGGTGGTGGGGCGGGGGTCTGCTTTACCAACTGCCCCAAGCAGCTGCTGGCGGGTGGCTGGCGGGCCCTGGCCAAGCTCACAGGGCAGGCGGAGCTGTTCACAGTCAGCAGGAAGTTTGAGAAGAAGCTGCCCTTGGCGCTGGCAGGTGGGGACGCCGAGTGTCTGAAATGCTGCTGGATGCTGGGCAGGTACCGCACCTTGCCTGTTTCTGAGAGAATCTGTCCACGCTTTGTCCTGCTTGATCTGGAATGTTCTGTGGGTGATGTGTCCTGTACCCACGGCTCAGCAGTCTATCCCTTCCCTGGCCTGACTGAGCCCCCCATCTCTGCTCTGAGCCTGGGAATTTATATATTATATTTTTATCAAAAACAACCCCAAACAAACACATAACAGCCTGGCCCTTTGAGAGGACTTTTTCCCTCTTCCCGGCATGAGGATAGAGCAGATCTCCCAAAAGCAGGGGCACCCGGCACCCTTGTGTGGGCTTTACCTGTAGTAATTTATTTAATTCCGACCACAGCCTGCCTGCTCTTAGCACCATTCCCAGTCATCAGGGCCGTAAACGGAGCCTCAGAGAGGGCGTGGAACTTGCCCCAGGCCATATAACGTTTAAGTGGCGAAGCTGGGGTTCGAACCTAGGGAGTCTAGCTCTGGCATCAGAGCCCTCAACTGTTGTGTTAGGACCATAACATTTTACAATGCAACTCAGGCAGATGATGACAATAGCTGACACTCAGCCCATTCTGCCACACGGTGGGCTCTGTTCCAGATGCTGTACACGTGTTAACACATTCAGTCCTCAGAGCAGCCCTGCGAATGAGATACTTTCATCACCACATTTTGCCGACAGAGAATCCAAGGCACAGAGAGATCAAGTAACTTGATCAAGGTCACACAGCTAAGAAGTGGCCAAGTGTGAATCCACACCCAAGTGGCTCCAGGGTGCATGAGTACAGCCGTTGGGCCGCACTGCCTTTGGACCAATGAAAGCAGAATTTCTAAAGGCACCGTAGCCTCGGCCATTGTCACCTTGGGAATGTCCCCAAGGCTCTTGGAGAATTTATCCCGTGGTCATGTTGCTGACATTTCTGGGTACTCTGATCCCCCAACTGTACTCCATCGTGCTTTGTGTCCCTCTTCAATAAAAGATGCACCCCATTAGCCGGAGGAAGCCTGGGTGCACAACGTGTGCTTTTCTAGCTGGTGACTGTTTCTTCATTAGAATCCACGAAGTCGGTATGTTTTAAAATCCAAAACCAAAACAGAGTGAAGGCCGTCGGTGCGTCTCCGCCAGTGCTGGGCCATAAATCATTCAAGTAGCTTGTTATGCGTCGGAATCACTCAGCTGCCAAAGCTTCTGAACAGCGGGCGATGCTAGAGTTTCAGTTCCAACTTTCTATTCTTACTGATTTATGAAACCTTACTACCTTGACAATTAAGAAACATTCCAGGCATATGAGGAGGTACAGAGAATGCTTTAATGAACACCATGCCCCCACCACGCAACTGACGAAATAAAACATGACAGTTACAGCGGATGCTCCTGTATCCTCCTCCCAGATCTCATTTCCTTCTCTCTTTCCCCAGAGGAATTCACTGCCTGAAGTTAGCATTTTTCTTAAGTTTGCTATCCGTATAGTGATCATAAACTATGTAAAGCCTCGTGCATGTTTAAAAACTGTATACATAGCATCTTACCACACACATCCTTCTGCGTGTGTTTCTCTTGCTACCTTTGGTGGAGTCACCTGTGCTGACACACGTTGCCATGGTTTTCACTGCTGTATAGCATTCCGTCATATGAATAGATCACGGTACAGTGATCCATTCTCCTGTTTCTGGGCGTTTAGGGTGCTTGCTGCTCTGCTGTGATGAGCAGTGTTGCAGTGAGGGCTCTCGTACGTTTCTGTGCATCCAGTGTAAGAATTTCTCCCAGCGTATATGTAAGATTGGCGTTGCTGGGTTTTAGGGCTGGCGTGGTAGACAGAATTGGAGACGGCCTCCAACATTCCCTGCTCTCTGATGCGTAATCCCTGTGACCGGGAGTATGAACGCCATCACTGCCAAGGTTCAGTTACGTTCTATGGCACAGTGGGCTTTAAGAAAGGGAGGTTATGTGGGTGGGTGTGATCTAGACCATGAGCCCTTTAAATCAAAGTCTGTGGATCAGAGACTGAGAAGTTCAAGAGATTCGAGGTGCTGGAGGGGTTTTCCATCGGGGGGGTTCTCCATTGCTGGCTGTGCAGAGGGAGGGGGCACGTGGCAAGGAACACAGCTGGCTTGGAAGAGCAGCCCCTGACAGCCAGCCAGGATCCGGGGACCTCAGTCCTACAACCATGAGGAACTAGACTCTGCCCGTAGCCTGAGTGAGCTGGAAGAGACGCTGAGCACCAGACAAGGACACAGCCAGCTGACACCTTGAGTCCATCCTTGTGAGAGCCCAAGGGGAGGACCCAGACATGCTGTGCTCAGACTTCGGGCCTCTGGGACCCGTGAAATAAATTTGTATTTTTTTTATTGTAGTAAGATGGACCAGTTTTAAGTGTGCAGTTCAGTGGCATGAGGTACCCAGACGTGGTTGTACAACCATCACCACCATCCATCTCTGGAACTTTTTCATCTTCACAAACTGAGATTCTGTACCTGTTAAAATTTGCATGTTTTAAGTTGCTACATTTGTGTCAATTCATCAACAGCAATAGAAAACGAATATAGTATCCATAGACGTAACGTTTTCTAGAGAAATTGTGTTACCAGTTTCACTCATTTGCCTGTGCCACGTGTCACTGTTCAAGAATTTCCAGGGCGCGTTTATTACCAGCATATCAGAGAGGGATTAAAATAGCTCACCCTTTGTTTCCTTCTCCTGTGGAGGTTTCACGCAGGTAGCAACTTCAGGAAGAAATGGAAATAGTTTGTAACTAGATTAAGCCTTCTAATTCTCCTCCCCCTCCCCATTACGTATATAATTTGTTGCTTAGAAACACTTTTATTCCCCATTTTATTTCTCAAATTGCTGTGACAGAATGGATGGGAGGGAGATGATGTTAGGTGTTAGCTTGAAAGGTTTTATGAACTGGAACAAATGTGAAATGTTTCCATTTCTCTTGTTTTGGAACTGGTGGCCTGCAGTCAGGGAATATTTGATTTCTTCTTTTTTTCTTTTTGTTGGACTGCTTTGGTTGATATTGGGTATAAGAGCAGGGTCAAGAAAATGAGTACGATGGGACACTTGATGTAGTACCTAGGAATCTTTTGTTGGCAAGTGAGAGAAACTCAACTCAAAACTGATTTAAGGAAAGAAGCTTGGCTCATAAAACTGTAATATCTGGGAGTAACAGCTTCAGGCATGGCTGGATCCAGGAGGTCAAATGAGGTCATCAGGACTTGGTCCCTCTCTATCCCTTGGCTCTCTGTTGGCCTCTTTCTCAGGCTGCCCCTTTGAGGAGTAACCTATGACAATCCACATTCATGTCATCCTTATGGCTAGTGATGGAAAGAGAGCTTCTCTTTCCTAGTTGTTTCAGTGGAAGTGACAAGATTGAGTCTCATGAATTTTGGGGGGTCATGTACCTGCCTCTGAACTCATTGTTGGGGCCAGAAGTTTGGACAGTGCTGATTGGCCAGCTCTGAGTCACATGCCCAACTAAACCCAAGGAAAATCTAAGTGTTGTTAATGAATGTATGGGGAGTGGTTGCTGGGTGTGCAAAGACAATGGATATTCAATTCAGCCGGGTGTTCTTAGGCCGAAGTCATGGATTTGACTCTTTTGAGAGCTGGGGAGCTCCAGATGGACCCCTGGCTGGCCCAGCCTTCTCACGAACACATGTCACTGATGAGACGTGGAGAGAAAGTAATGGTGGTGGGGAGCCCGAGGACAAGCTCTCCTTCACTATTGGGAAAATCTGCCTGATTCTTTGTTCACCCATAGTGCTCACTATAGACAAGAGGCTGGCTTTCCCTTTATTCCTTTACTAAGTCAGTTCATGGTAAAAGATATTGCAGCTGTTTTAAAAGCCCGGCACAAGTTATAGGCATTTCTCCTATTGAGAGCAGTGGGATCTACGTCCTGCCATCTTGAATCCAGGCTGACTGGTGACTGCTCTGACCTGGAGAGCTTGACGGAAGTGACGCCCTGTGACTCCTGAGGCTCGGTCTCTAAAGGCCGCACAGCTTGGTTTTCTTGGGATGTTACCTGTTAAGATGCTTAACTCTGTGGCCGAGTGGTTAAGTTCATGCGCTCTGCTTCAGCGGCCCAGGGTTTCACTGGTTTGGATCCTGGGTGCGGACATGGCACCTCCCATCAGACCATGCTGAGGTGGCGTCCCACAGAGTGCAACCAGAGGGACCTACAACTAGAATGTACAACTATGTAGTGGGGGCTTTTGGGAGAAGGAGGAGAAGGAGGAAGGAGAAGAAAAAAAAAAAGGGTTGGCAAGAGGTGTTAGATCAGGGCCAATCTTTAAAAAACAAAGATACTTTCCTTTCAGAGTCTGGTAGCGATGCTGTGGGGAAGCCCAGGCCACGTGGGGAGGCCGCAAACAGGCGGGCCGGTTGACAGCCGAGCCCACTATTCCAGTCATCCGGGCCCAGGGCTAGAGGAGAGTGAAAGAGCCTTCAGATGAATCCAGTGCCACGCCTTGGAGGGAGCCCCGCCATCGGGCTCCAGCACTGTGCAGTGGCCAGCCCCTCCCCTCTGCGCCTGGTCTGAACTCCTGATCCACAGAATCCGTGAGCCGTAATAAAATGGTGTTGTTCACACCACTACGCGTGGGGTGGTTTCTTACGCAGCCAACACCTGGAACAGGCATGCTTGCATTGCTGGCAGTATCTTTTGGACAAAGCAAGACAGAAATGGCAGAGATTTAAGTGGTACCCGTGTACTGTTTGACCCAGTAATTCTGCGACTGGGAATCTAGCAAAAGGACATCATCTCAAATGTGAAAAATGGATCAAACATTATGCATAGAGATGTTCATCACAGTGCTGTTTATAATGGTAAGAAACTTAACCTAGTTTTCCAACGATGGGAATATGACTCCTGGATAAAATAATTATAGCTGCCCTTGACTGCTTGATATGCCCCGGGCACTGTGGAAGGGCTGCCCATGTATCAATTTTAATCCTTCCAACAACCTGTGAGGTAGGAATTATGACCCTGATTCCCCCACTGTACTAATGTGGAAGGTGAGACTTGGAGAGCCTGTCACTTGCCGCAGGTTGTAAGTGGCGCCCCGCCGGCTCCAGAGCCAGGCTGTCCGAAATCTCCCCGACCCCCAGGGAAGGCAGGAGAAGGCTTAGGAAGACCACGGTGGAGCGAGCCCTTCAACGGCGTGTTAGGTCGTCTTTGTAAATTATGCGAATGGGGAATTTTTAATAATAGGAGAAGGTGTTTATGCTAAGTAGGAGGAACAAGGCAGAATGAAACATCAACTTTATTAAAACTGTGCGTAGACAAAAAGCAAGAAGAATGCAGAAGGTTGGGAGTGGGCGGTGGGATTGTGGGTGCGTGAGCTGCCCTACCCTTTTCTGCCTTTTCACCTTTTCCACCATAAGCAAATGTTGCACAAGAAAAAGCAGACGGAAGTGAACAAAAGTTAGCAATAGCAAATTAAACAATGAAATGACAAGAGAGCTAAAGTTGCTTGTTAGTTAAGAAAAAAAGCCCTTTCCTCTGACAGTGATCTCCTCTCTGTCGTGATGACGAGTCCCGGGGGACGCCTGGCGGCTGTTCGGGTTGGGAGGACCAGAGGGCTCTGGGCCGGGCCGCCTCCTCCAGCCAGGGTTCCGGGGTGGGGGTGGGGGGCATCTAAAGCTTCTCCTGCAGCACCAGGGGGAGGGGGGTGGAGGAGGGGGTGTCCAGCCCATTGCGGCAGGAGCTGGGAGGGAATGTGCAAATAAAATGACGGCACAGAAACGTGCATCGTGGGCTGCTGGAGGAGAGATTCTGGGAAGGTGTCGGTCACATGGGCTGGCTGCCTCCTCCATGAGCCTGGGGGTGTGTGTGTGCACGTGTGTGTTAGAAAGACACAGGCAGACTTAGGCGTCTGGGGCAGGCTGCCATGCTGGGACAATATCTTGTGTCCCCTTAGGCTTCTGCCTTGAATTAATTCTTAATAGAGTGTGCAGAAATGACCGACGTGGCCCAAAGCGTAGGAGGCGGGTCCGCGTGGTGCTTCAGGCTCAGATTTGAGCCTGAGACTTGACTCCACTGTGAATCAGGGACTTGGCCGGGTAAGACAGAGAGTCTTAGTTTTGCCTTCTGTGAAATGGAACAAGAATGGTGCCTTATCCGCAGGTTCATCTCTGTTGTGAACGAAAGCAATGCTTTACACAAGCGGAGGCGCAAGCCTCCCGCTCCATGGTCGGTGTTGCAGACGGTGACTCCTAGTGACGCGTCATCTGCGCGTGGTGGCAACAGAGTCGTCCGGAGCAGAGCCATCCCCTAGGATGTAGTGGCCTCCTGTGTAATTTCATGTTCTCAGGCAGCCACTCTAAAGAAGTGAAAAGAAACAGGTGAAACTTTATAATGCATTTTATTTAACCCAACCTAAAGGGTTATTTTTCCAACATGCAATCAACATAAACATGTTATTAACGAGACATCTTACATTCTTTTTCCCACACTCAGTCTTTGAACTCTGGCGAGGAGTTTGTACTTACAGCACCTCTCGATTAGGACGCTCAGTTTTCATCGGAAATGCTTGGTCTCTGGGTAGATTTCATAAAATGTACAGCTGAAAAGGTAGATTCCCACCCACGTGGCTCCAGTAACGGAATCATGTATCGGTTTGTGGATTTAAATAAATTAAAATGAAATAAAATTAAACATTCAGTCCCTTGGTCACAGCAGCCGCATTCCACGTCTCAATTGTCATGTGGGACCATACTGGACAGCGCAAGGTTGAAGATTATCCCTGTGGGCTCCCAAACCAGTCTGCCTGGGTTCCGGTCTTTACCACTTTCCAGCTGTGTGACCTTGGGTGAGTTACTTAACCTCTCTGAGCCTTTGTTTCCTATCTGTAGAGTGGGGAATAACAGTAATTCCTAGAGTTGTTGTGAGAATGAACATAAAACCCTAGGCATGGTGCCAGCCACACAGTGCAATCAGTAAATGTTGCCTATTTGTTGTACAGCCCCATTACTTTGCAAAATATGTGTCAGATGGAATTCCAGCTTTGACTTGTTTTTGTTTTTGTTTTTTTTGTTCTTTTTGGTGTGGAAGATTGGCCCTGAGCTAACATCTGTTGCCAATCTTCCTCTTTTTGCTTGAGGAAGATTATTGCTGAGCTAACGTCTATGCCCATCTTCCTCTATTCTGTATGCGGGATGCTGCCATAGCATGGCTTGATGAGTGGTGTGTAGGTCCACACCCGGGATCTGAACCTGTGAACCCCAGGCCACTGAAGTGGAGTGTGTGAACCTAACCACTACACCATGGGGCCAGCCCCTTGACTTGGTTTTTATGTACCCCAATGAGCCAATGCTAATAGATGTACAAACAATGGCCGTGTCGAGAAGGCAGTGTAGCATAGTGGCTAAGAGCACAGACACTAGACTTCAGTGTTCAAATCTTTGCTGTGTTACATAGTAGCTGTGTGACCCTGGGAAAGTCATCTCTGTGCTTGATCTTCTTAATTTGTAAAATGGGGGTTAATTGGTCACATGAGATTTAAGTGAATATACATACCAGTACCTGGTACCTAGTGGGTGTCATTTATTGCACCATTGCTTTACTTTTTATACTTTTTGTTGATGTACTGTTATCAAAAGTCATTCTTTCAGACCATTAATATTTGCTAATTTAGGTGTAAACCCCTTTAGAACCATAAAAATCTTTGGAAGCTTTAGAAGTTGCAATGGGTAGGAATGTGCCTAATGCTGCTTGTGGATGTGTTTTGTTTGGCTTGTTTAGTGTTTGGCCCACAGAGAATTAAAACAAAAAAAATGAAGTTAGTTGCCAAACTTTAAAAATAGAGATGTTTCAGATAAAAATCTAGATTTCCAGCGTCTCTTAAAAAATCATGAGATTGAGCCTCCCTAGGCTGGTGTTTCTGCTTGGCAATGGGTTGGAGCTAAAAGAGCTGCCCCGCCTTGAGGGGTGTGAGTTCTGTAGTTAGCCACAGTCCCCACCACTCCCTTTTGCCTCACCCCTCGCTTGCTTCACTCATTTACCTCACCTGCCCGGCCCCAAGTGGCAATTGAGTTTGGTCCTGGAGTCCTTGTTTGGATCTGAAGGTGGATACACGAGCCCAAGTAAACTCCAATGTAAGGGTGCATGTGTGTTCACGCTGGCTTTGCAGGAGTAACTCGGGCCTTTGGAGTTGAAGCCGTGTGCCTGGGTCTGTGTCGAAGCCCGTAGGCTTGTCCGTGACAGTAGAGGCTTCCTGGCCGGCACTCCTCCTGGAGACATTCTCTTCTCAGTTGGTGCCAGTTCCATCCTCCCAACCCTGGAGTCATCCTGACTTCTCTTGATCTTTTGTGCACATCCTCTTGGCAGAACCTTCAAAATATGTCCAGAACCAGTTTATTTCTCTCCCCCCCCCCCCCCCCCCCCCCTCCCGCCTCCTGCCCCTGCCCCGAGACTATTCCAACACAGCTGCCAGAGGGGCACTTTTTTCTTTTTTAATTAATGGACTGTATTATGTTTTTAGAGCAGTTTTACATTTACAGAAAAATGAGCAGACAGCACAGAGAGTTCCCACGTCCTCCTGCTCCCCTCCTGTCTCTCCTGTTACTGACGTCCTGCGTTAGTGTGGAACGTTAGTACAGTGGATGGGGTTACAGCAGGGCTAACGAAGTCCACAGTTCACACCAGCGTGTGCTCGGGGTTGTGCGTTCTGTGGTTTTGACAGATGCGTGATGTCACGTGTCCACCATGACAGTGCCACACAGAAGAGTTTCACGCCTTACGGACGCTCTGTGCCCCGCCTGGTCATCCCTCCCCCGAGACTGCTGGCGACCATGGATCTTTGCACCGTCTCCACGGTTTTGCCTTTTCCAGAACGTCATCCAGTAGGAAGCCTTCTCAGACTGGCTCCTTGCACTTAGCAGAATGTGTTTAAGTTTCCGCCATGTCTTTCCGTGGCTTGACAGCTCATTTTTATTGCTGAATAATATTCCATCGTGTGGCCGTGCCCCAGTTTGCTCGTCCATCACCCGTGAGGACATCTTGGCTGCTTCCGGTCTGACCTCCCATAATTGTTCCTGTTTTCGACGGGTCGCCCTTGTTCTTTCTTTCTTTGTTTTGGTTTTCTACTCTTTTTCTGCTGCTCTGGTTTTAATTGAACATTTTATTTGATTCCAGTTCTTCTTCTCTCTTGAGGTATCAGTTGTACGTTCTTTTCTTTTTTGCTGTGTGTGGTGGTTGCCCTGGAGTCTGCAGTGTGGTCTACGACTATCGAGGGAGCCTTGGATCGTGGTCAGATCGTCTCCCTCCTCTGCTCGGGACCACAAGCACTCCTCATCTCATCAGGCAAAAGCCGCTGTCCTCACGCTGGCCTCCGAGGCTGCCTCGCTCGGGCCCCGGACCTCTCTGTGCCGCCTCCTCACCGCCCTCCTGCTCCAGCCACGCGGCCTCCCGGCTTCCCTTCCCACCCACCCGGCACTCTCACCTCCGAGCCTTCGCTCCATGGTGCTGGGATGGCTCTTCCAGATCCGTGTTTGGCCAACTCCCTCTGCTCCTCCCGGTCTTTGCTCAGATCCCGCCACCACAACGTGGCCTTTGGTGACCCCTCTCTTCACACGGCCACATAGCCTGACCCCCACCATGCTGATCCTTCTTGATCCTGCTCTGTGTTCCCATTGCTCATGGCACCTTCTAACGACCTACGTAATTTACTTGCTATGTTTATGGTTTGTTGTCCGTCTCCCCCCATGAGAACGTCACCCCATGGGGCAGGGACCCAACAGGTCTTGCTCTCTGCTGCGTCCCAGGGGCCTGACCCACAGCAGGTGCTCACACTGTTTGTCGACTGAGTGAGTACACACGTGAGTACTGGCTGCAAGTGTCTTTCCAGACAGTTCATTTAGCCCCGTGCCGAGAATCACAGAATCAGGACCAGGCTGTTTGCAGGGCACCAAGACCTGCCAGGCTGCTTGTGCTAAGTCAGGGATCACTGCAAAGGAGCAGAGGAAAGCTGTTAAGCCGGCAGCCGGGGCTGGGTAATCTCTTACCTGTGCACCGGAGGCCTGCAGATTACGGGCTGCTGTGGAAGATGCTCGCTTGTCCCTAATTGTCTGCAGGAGCAGCCTGGCTGTTAAGGAGCTCGCCTTGAGGGCAGGAGCAGTGGGGGAAATGGCCTTGCCCGGTCTCTGTGCTCTAGGCCAACAGGAGTGGGGCAAAGACAGGGTGACGGGGCTGGAAACAGGTCGGAACACTCGGGTCCCCGCCCCGGGCCTGTCTGGTCAGCGCTGGGTGGCTTTTCTTGGCCAATGGAGTGAGCATCCTCACACAGCAAGGTGGACGGGAGAAGGGAGCCTGCCTCCCCTCGGAGGGGACTATCTCATGTCCTGAGGCGGGTGCACGGGTGGCATTGTCATTTCAGCCTTCCTGCTGCAGGTGTAGACACACAGGTGTGTGCTACACACGCGAAGGGGTGGATGGGGTCCCTCCTCTGAGTACCTTCCTTGGCTCGCTGTCACCAGATGGCCTTCTCCTGGCGTCTCTGCATGGAGAGCCCTGGTGGAGGGGGATGGCTGGCCTTCCGGCTTAGCGCTGCCCCGGCACCACCCATGCTCCACATCTTGGAAGTGGAGGACCCTTCGGTGGCTGCCTATGCTGGCCGCTCATCCCATGAACTTTCATTGCACACCTACTATGCGCCATGCTTTGTGCTTGGCACTCGGTTTACAAGATGGGGGAGTTGTAGTTTCTGCCCTCACTTACCTGCAGCCAGGTAAGTGGACTGAAGAATTGAGATGCTCAAGGGGGATGTCCAAAATGTTTAGCAAGCAGGTCAGTGCCAGCTCTAGCTCTCAGAACGGTGGTGCTCTGAATTGCGAGGGTGGTTTCAGGAACATGCACCCTGGAAAGGACAGGGACGAGGTCTTCCTAGGATCGGGGAACACGTGGATGGAGTGAGACATCCCGAAAGGCTCGCATGTCGGATTCCCGTCCCCTCCCACCTACTCAGCAACTCTGTCCGTAGTTCTTTCTCCTGCATTATTGATTTCCCCTCTCTCCTGGGCCATTCCCAACAGCAGACATGCTCCATCTTAGAAATACCCTTGACCACCCCCGCTCCCCACTCTCCCGCTCCCCGCCGCTGCTGCCCTCATTTCTCCACTCCACCTTCTAGGAGACATTCCTCCAGTGTTTCCTCTGCTCGCGGCCGTCATTTCTTTTATGTCCTTCTCTCTTGACCCCACTTCAATCAGGCGTCACCTCCCCTTACTCTATGATGACTCTCGTCGAGGTCACCCTTGGCCCCGCCTTGAACCTCCCGTGGTCCTCTCTCCCACATTTGATTTGATCAGTCGCTCCGTCCCTCTGGGTCGCGTGTTTCCCTGGCCCCAGGACTTGTCATTTTCCTGATTTCGTCCTATTCTCCGGCTGCTCCTTGCAGTCCCCTGTTCATCTCCCCGACCCCTGGAACTTGGAGTGACCCAGGACCTGGTTCTCGAGCCCTCGCTGTCGACACTCTCTCCCAAGTGACCTCTTCCGGTCTGCGGCTTTAGAGATGTGCTCTGCGCTGCTGATGCTTACGTATCTCTGGGGGTCCTCACTCTTCCCTGGACCACAGACCCCTGCATCCAGCTGCCTGCCCAGCAGCTCCTCGCAGACCTCCCAGTCATACCTCTAACTCTCCGCAGCCTGCTCTTCCTTTGGTCTCTCCTGTCTCAGAAAATGGCACCTTCATACCCAGGGCTCAGATCCCAATAAGCACACGTCCCGTCTCATCCCAGCAAATTCTGCTGGCTCCACTTCCAAAATGTGCCATAATCTGACCTCTTCAGGCCCTGGCCCGAGGGGCCCTCCTGCCCTGGACACTGGCGGCAGACTCTTCAGGGCAGACAGGGCCTGCGTCCACCCTTGCCCCTGCGGGCTGCTCTTCACGGGGCAGCGAGCCCACTTTTTGTAGGTTGTCAATCGGATCGTGTCATTGCCCTGTTCCAACTCCCTCCTGGCTTCCCGTCTCATTCAGACCCAGAGCCAAAGCCGTGGTCATGACCGTGAGGCCCCACAGGATCTGGCGTCCTGCCTGTTCCTCCAATGTAACAGGCGTGTGCGCACCTCAGGGTCTTTGTGCTCGCTGTTCCTCTGCCTGGCATGCTCTTCCCCCAGATGCCAGCATGGCTCACTCCCTCTCTTTCTTCACGTCTCTGCTCTCTCAAAGAGGTCTCATTGGCCACCTCACCCAAAACAGCCATGCCCCCCCCACTTCCCTTTATATCCCTTGTCCCAGCCCGACAGCTTGACACCCTGCCAGAGCCAGGAGCTGTGGGGAAACTGAGTCAGCCCCTAAGTGGCATCAGACAGCACCTCCACCCCCAAATGTGGTCCAAGAGAAGTGACCTAGAGATTATATCACCCCCTCCTGCCCATCCCTTGTGATGCTGAGACTCTGTCCCAACAAAGGGAAGAATCTGTACTGATAACAGCAACAACAACATCCACAATAATACCGTTTATGGAGTGCTTAGTGTGTACCAGGACCTGTTCCAAGAACTCAGGTGAATTAACTCATTTAATCCTCACAGCAGCTCCACGAGGTAGGAGCCATCATTAGCCACTTGTACAGATGAGCACACTAAGACACAGAGAAGTGAGGTGACTTGCTCAAGCTGGCGAGGGGCCAGGCTGGGATGTGAACCCAGCAGTGGGGTCCGAGCTGAGTTCTTAGCACAGCACTGAAGGGCTGGGCTCTGAGTGTCGTCCCACCTGGGACCCACTGTGGATTGAGGGTGGCGACATACAGGGGAGTTCACAGAGGCCTCCAGCGTCAGCCCGGGGTCCCTGCTGGGTGGTGGGGTTACATTTGTCTTCCAACCAGTGCTGGTCTGGGTGCTGCCTCTGCACGCTCTATGCACCTTCCCCCGACACCCGAGGCTCTTCCAGGCAGACTCCTGAAGCAGAAGTTCTGCTCTGAGAACTTGCCTGGCCTGCCCCGTGGTGGTCCCGTCTCTCGGAGAGTCCCCCGTCTCTCAGTGCTCACGGTTCCGCTGCTTTCTGCATCTTTCTTATGCGTGAGGAAGTCGTCTCTTAAGCTAGATGATAGCCGACCTGAGGGAACTTAGTGGCTTTGCATCCTCAGTTCCCGCCTTTGGGTGCCATTCCACGATGAGGCTTTATCCAAATACAACCTGTGCTGTGGTTTCCTTAGTGTCGTCACGAGATTGCCTAACAGCTTCGTGCTCTGCTCACACAGAGCTAATACCTGGTGTGGAATAGGCCCATAGCTACCACATCATTCTGAGATGACCCCAAACGCAGGCAGTCTCTTTCTGTTTAAAAGTTGAGACATCAACTCTGATATCTAGGAATGTTTTGAGAAAAATTCTGACTCTGAAAAGTGCAGGATTTTTAGGTTGCATTTTTGCTGATGCTGAAGTTTACGGCTGCGGCAGCTTTTTGGAACCCTCTCACGAAAGGATGGCGTCCCCAGGTCGTGCCAGGGGAGCCCAGAACAGCACATCTGCTAATCTGAGGGCAGTCTTTTCTGAATTTTTCTTTAAATCAACTCAACTCACTTTTTAATAAATTAATTCTTCTCCATCCTAAGCACTCATTTCTGTGAAGTCATGGGTTTAGTTAGACTATAGGTTGCCTGCAGGCAGAGCGACCCCATATCACCCCCCTGTATGGTGGCTTAAATAAGTACAGACACTCACTCTTACATAAGAGCCTGGGTGGAAGCAGCCCAGGGCGGGGGTAGGGTCAGGGACCCATGCTCTTCTCTTGTCCCACCATTCCTGAGTGATGTCCTCAACCAAGATGGTGCACCACCCTGTCCACATTCTAGCCAATGGGAAGGCACAATGAGGATGTGGAGGACACGCCCCTTCTTGCCATCACTTCTGCTCCAATTTCATTGGTCAGAACGCATCAGTGTCCATACCTAGCTGCAAGGGAAGCTGGGATATGTGGTCCCTTCTGGGAGCCTCACTGTTGGGGATTCTGTTGATATCAAAGAAGGTGAGAGAGGGGGAACTTTTGGTAGTTTCTGCCACAATATGGTGGTTATATATTTTTCTAATAAACATTAAAATAAATATTGCTAAAAAATCTTTTAAAGCTCATTCATGTACCCCCTACCATCATTTGGTATGTGTATCACACTTGAGAAAACTGTTTCAGCCATGGTCCTCTGTGACAGTCACCCTGTTGGAACCCTCACCTTGTTGGAAGGAGAACATATGCTTTGCTGTTTCAGGATGTGGGACTTGTCGCTTTTTCTTAGCACCTCCAGGAGAGGCGGGCCACACCTCCTCCGGGAGGGGAGGACTCCCCGTGACTCTGAATATGTCGGTATGCTTCTGAAGCCTACAATATCGATAGCCTACTTTTCAGTCCATCTTCCAACTTTCTCCAGGAGCTGCCGGCCAGGGAGGGTCAGACACGGGCAGGAGTTTCGACTCCGGAGTTCCACTCCAGCTCTCAGAGGCCTGTGTGAATGAACATCGCTGACACCTCTGAGCTGCAAACCTCGACGTCCCGTACTCAGGCTGGGATTGTCTCGGTGTTGATATGTCAGCTGGAGCTGGTGACTGAAGTTCTGATGGGAAGCGGGAGTCCAATTTTAATGACTTATCAGCACGGGGTGTGATGGCAGCCACATGTCCCAAAGCCAAGGGAAGCCTGTCTGCTAAAAGGTAATGATCTAAGAAGTCCTGACATAAAGGAAAAGCTTGAGTGAAATTCCATGGTGTTGCAGACAGTTAATTCTTTATTAGGTTTTCCTAAGACTGAGATAAAAAGCGTTTTATCTTTTTTAAGGTTTGCGTTAACATGTCATTGCATTTTATAGATACATTGATCTTCATTTGGCTAATCTGGGGTAGGTAATGGAAGCTTCTGTGCTGCGGTGTGGCAGACAACTTCCTAACGCTCTCCTGATCTGTTATTTTAGTTTTGGTGGGATCTCAAGGTTAAAAGGCGAGGCATTCTTGATTTGAGCAAATGAGAACCAGATGGACCGTTGGTGTCTGTCCATAGCTGGCTGGTATTGAGTGTCTGTCTTCTGGTGTCCCGTGTGTTTAATAACTTCGTGCTCCACTGAAATTCCAGATCCTGCTAGGTTGTTTCGTCTGAGAGCCTTGCAGTGAGCCTTTTGGATGGAGAAGGAGAAAAAGCCAAAAGTTCCAGGCTTCACCAGCTTTGTGTACAGCGGTCGTCTGAGTGGAGATTCATTTTTTAGCGTCTGGGGTCAGGACTGTAAACTCAGATGCCTGCGGGGCTGGGCAGGTAATGTAATGGGTTAGGGTGGCCAGCTGGGGGCTGCGGGTCACTGCCTGGTCCCGTGGGGGCAGACACTGCTCATCTCTGTGCAGGAATGGGGGCCCGAGTTGCCAGATCTTCCAATTTTTTAACCGAGGCTGGAAATCTGGACTCTTATGAGAAAGGTAGGAAATAAATCTAAATTAAAAAATGCTACGCAGGCTTAACAAAGACACCTGCGAGCCACATTTAGCTGTTGGAACCTGAGGTTTCAGCAGATGCTGGGTGAGGCTCATTCATTCCATCTCCAGCCAGGACTTCTCCCCTGAGCTCCAGACTCCTCTATCTCACTGACTACGTGACGTCTCTCCCGGGGTGTCTCGTGAGCATCTCAGACCTGCCTGGTCCTTGCTGTGAACCCATTCCTCCCACAACCTTCTCTTCTTCTGGCAATGGCAACACTATCCTTCCAGCTGCTCTGGCCGAAAAGCATGGAGCCGTCCTTCATTCCTCTCCTTCTGTCATATCCAGGCCGTCAGCAAATCTTGCACCTCTACCTTCCAAATAGGTCCAGAATCTGACCCCTTCTCCCACCTCTACTGCTCCCCCTGTCCGCAGGCGCCATCACTGCTTGTCTGGACTCTTGCACTGGCCCCTCCCTGCTCCTTGCCCTCGCTTCTCCCCAGTCCTTTCTGCCCCAGCAACTGGAGCAGCCCTACTAAATGTACGTTGGACCACATCCCTCCTCTGCTCAAAATATTTCGATAGCTCCCGTCTCATTCCATGTAAAAGCCAATATCCTTAAAATGGACCAGAAAGTCCTAAATAGTCAGGCTTACCATTACACCTAGGACCTCCTGTCTGTTTACTTGCCCCACTCTGGTCACATCAGCCTCCTGCTGTCCCCAGCACTTCCCAGGCACGCTGCTACCTCAGGACATTTTCACTTGCTGTGCCCTCTTCCTGGATGCTCTTCCCTTCTCTTGCTATCACACCTTCAGACCTTAATGCCAGTTGCCCTCACTCAGAGAAGGTTCCTGGCCGTCCTATTTAACATTGTGACCTGCCACACACCACTCCTGCCGACCTTCTTTATCCTCTTTCCCGTCTTTAATTTTCTCTGTGGCACTGGCTACTGTCCTAAGGTACTCTGCATTTTATTTATTTATTCTATGAGCAGTCTTTCTTTTTCCCACTCAAACGTCAGCTCCACGAGGCTGAAGATTTCTGTCTGGCACACGCAGGCTCAAAAATGAGCCACAAAAATGTTTTGCTCATTTTTAGATGAGTGAGTGAATGGTGGAGATTCAGCAAGGTCGCGTGCAGTGTCGTTACAAAGCCGTGGATTGCTATGTCGTTACTGCGTTTCAGTCTGTCCCGTTGGTACGCTTTTTGATTTGGGTAAGCTTTTTACCCTGTCCATGCCTTGCGATCCTTCCTGCAAAATAGGGATAATGATAGGACCCCACCCCTCAGGACTCTTGTGGGATTAAATGGATTAAAGTGTGAAAAGCACTTGGAACAGTGTCTGGCAAATAGGAAGCACTATATAAAGGTTTGCATTATTATTATTACGACTGTTATTATTTATCTGTGTGAAAATTAAAATAGGGCGACCGTCTGCTGTGATCAACCCCGAACCCCACTTCTCTCCCCACTTCCTCCTCAGAAGTAATCACAGGTATTACACTCTTTTCTTTATTCTGACCTTTCGTATGGAGTTAAATATGAATATATGTACCTGTAGCAAGATATAGTATTTACAAACGCTATACTTCACCTAATTATTGTGCAACTTCCCTGTTCTTTCTCTCAAGAATACATCGTGGAGATGGTTTCGTACCAATTCATAGGTGTTGACTTCATTCCTTGCTGTGGCTGTCTACTGTTCTAGAATACGGCGCTGCTCCAGAGTCTGCGGCCGTTCCCCACTGGTGGTCGCTTAAGCGGTTTCCAAGCTTCTGCCACTATAGACAGTGTTTGGTTAGCATCCTGGCACCTGCCCTGCGAGCCTTATTCCCTTCTCCAGGGTGGGTACCAGGGTGTGAGGTTGCTGGTCCAGGGTTTAGGCATTTGCCGTGTTAGTAAATATCACTGATTGCCTTCTAAACAGTGTGGCTGTTTACAGCCTCACCAGTGGGATGTGAAAAGCCTTGACTTCCTTTTTTTTAAAAATTGTAACTTTATTTTAGTCATTTATTTTTATTGCGGTCGCATTGGTTCATAATATTGTATAAATTTCAGGTGGACATCATTATGTTCCGAATTCTGTATAGACTGCGTCGTGTTCACCAACAATAGTCTAGTTTTCATCGGTCACCACGCATGTGCCCCTTTATGTCTTTCGCCCTCCCCCCTTCCCCTCTGGTAGCGACCGATCTGTTCTCCTTATCTCTGTGCTTGTTTATCTTCCCCATGAGTGAAATTTGCCTCTGTCTGACTTATTTCGCTTAGCATTATACCTTCAAGGTCCATCTGTGTTGATGCGAATGGGACAATTTTGTCTTTTTTATGGCTGAGTAGTATTCCATTGTGTATCTATAGCACATCTTCTTTATCCACTCATCTGTTGATGGGCGCTCGGGCTGCTTCCACGTCTTGGCCGTTGTGAACAATGCTGTGATGAACTTAGGGGTGTAAACATCTTTTTGAACTAGTGTTTTCATGTTCTTTGGATAAATACCCAGAAATGGAATAGCTGGATCATATGGTAGTTCTATTTTTATAAAATTGTAATTTTTATTTTGAGAAATAAAAAAATATAAAAAGTACAAAGAGTAATGTAACAAGCTTCAGTATATTCAGCCCTAGAAACGTCAGCTGTGAACATTTTGTCACTTTTGCAACAAGTCTTGCATTATTTTGTTTAAAAACTACCTGAACATTACAGAAAAAATTAAAGTTCTCTTTTGCACAATTCACCTCCCTCCCAGAGGCAATCGCAACTATGAATTTATTATGCATCCTTGTAAACCATTTTTATATTTTACTCATATGTGGACCTATGAACAATATTTTGTTTTCATACATTTAACATTTTTATCTAAGTGTTTAATGGCCATAGTATTCTGCCACTTGCTTTTTTTCAGCCAAAAATATATTTTGTAGACTTACCCATGTAGCACATTTAGACTTAGTCTTTTTACCTGCTGTGTAGTATTCCATTGCGCCAAGGTTTATTTAGCTCTTTTCAAATGATAGGCATTTAGGCTGACTCTAGTGATCCACTATTATGACCAGTCCTGAGATGAACACCCCAATCAGGAAACATTCAGATTCTGCATTACGTATTTTTATAACGCTTCGGTTTTGTATCCTATATAGGATAAGATGTTCTTTATCTTCATAGACGCAGAAACAATCTTCAAAAGAAAAATATCACTTTATCTGCCTTTTTTTACCTGCCAGCTGATTCTTGTTTCCAGGATGGAGAGACTGAATGTTTGTGGCTTTGATTAGTTTGGTTATTGTTGGTACTAATGTGCATCCAGATAGAAAATTCCCACACTCGAGGGTCTTAAGTATTTGGATCTCTTTGTATTGGGTGCTCTCATTTGTTCCACCGATATTTCCTGAGCATCTGCTGTGTGCCACGCTCTGTTCTAGGCAGGGACAGCTCAGACATGGTTCTTGTCATCATTAATTTCCATTCCAGGGGGAAATGGACAATACACAACAGGCACAGATAACTCCTTTCCTTCCTCTTCCAGAGCTCACTACTGAAGAGCCGTGGAGATGTGCCTCCTTGGCAGAGTCTCCTCTGGCTGAGCCCTCAAGGAGATTTATGGCGAGCAGGTTGAGCGGGACTCAACATTAAAATTTCCACGAGTTCTGTTCTGATGATCTGTTGCTGCATAACAAACCACCCCAAACACAGTGGGTTAAACCAACAGTGACATTTATTTTGCTTACTAATCTCCAGTTGGGGCAGGGCTTGGGGACAGCCATCTCTGCAACATTCACCATCATCTGGGGCAGCCGGAAGAGATCATCCCGAGATTCACTCACTCACATGTCTCATGATTGATGCAGGCTGTCAGTGGGACCTCCGCTGGGCTGTGGTTGGGGCGCCTCCGTGTGGCCTCCCCGAGTGGCTGTTGGACTTCCTCACAATATGGTGGCCAGTTGTGAGGGTTGGCATCCCAGGAGGACCAGGTGGGGGCTGCATTGCCTGTTATGACTTATTCTCAGAAGTCACATGGAGTCACTTCTGCTGTGGCCACAGGCCCACACAGACTCAAGGGGAGGGGACACTGACCCCTCCTCTCCGTGGAGGTGTGTTGATGTCCGTTGTAAGAAGGGCATGTGGGATGGATGTACTGGTGCGACCACCTTTGGAGAACACCATTCACCACAAGTTGTGCAGAGCAATCCTTGGTCCTCTACCAGCATTTGGCCAGATCCTCCAGTGTGGAGTGGCAGGGTGGTGGGACACCCGTATGGAGATGGCTGTGTGGACTGTGGCTGGAATTGTGGTAGAATCATTGAGGGCTACTCAGTTCACGGAAACACTGCGTTGTCTCCTTGGCTCCCCACAACACCCACTGTCCCTCCCACATTACAGATAAGGAAATTGAGGTCGGGAGCCCTTGAGAAGCTCCACAGTCCACATGGTCAGTAAGCCGGGAAGCTTGGGTTGGAGCCCAGGCATATAGTGAGACTTTCTTCCTCAAATCAGCATGACCACCCTCTCCTCCCAGGGAAGTGAGGCTTCTGCTGCTCTGAAAGCTCCCAGACACGGGACTGCACCGGGCTGCCGCTCAATGGCCTCCAGTTACCATGGCGACAGTGGCCAGCCACGCAGAGCGACAGTTTTGACCTTTCTCCCTCCCCCACTCAGTGGTTCCGGCTCCTACTGAACTGTGAGGGACACAGTACATTTCCAGGCCTCGGAAGGGCATCTCCGCTCCGTGCGCTAATGGGCTTGTTGATCTGAGAAACGGTCTTAGGATGTCTCCTTGACTCGAGGCACGGGCTGAGCAATTATAAAAATGAAATACGATGTCACGTCAGGCGGCCCGTCACCGCGTTCTGCTGTCTGAGACTGTTCAATTATATACACCTGTTTCCAGGGCTTCCAAACTCTTCAATAAAAGACCTTTCGGGGTAGAATTTTTCCTGCTCACTCTTCTGGGCTATTTTGGGAAGATGGGCTAAGACGCTGTTCACATATTCTTAGACATAATAGAGCATGTCAAAAGGTGGGTGTGTGCTGGTGTTTGCAGAAGAATTCTGGAGCTAGTGGCCCTTTCAAAGGGAAATTTGCACTCAAGGATGCTCCTGGCGCTTACTGCTCACCCCGTGTGGTGTGGCACCTGTGTTTATTAATCATAGGGGATCTGGGCCACTGTTGTAAGAGTGGGACCATTTTGATCCTGAGTTAGGCGGGGAGGCAGCTGCCGCTTAGGGATAGTGGTTTAAAATCAGAGTTAATTGGGATTTATTAATTTAAATAGACATGAAAATTTTATATTCACGAAACATACATGGCCACTGACGGCGGGGCCATCCTTCCCGTGGGCTTAGGCTGCAGCAAGTCATGTGACGTCTAGCTTCAGATATGCATGTCTGACTGTGCCTTCCCATCCGCCCGGATCCAAGCCTGTCACGTCCTGCCTGGAGTCTGCCCTGACCCCATCACGTCCATCACCACCCCTATGGCGTCTTCCTGCTTTCATGCTGGTCTCTTTACAGTCTGTTCTCATCAAGGAGGCAGAATGAACCTTTAAAAGCGGAAGTCATGTCAAGCTGCACTCTGCTTAAAACCCCAGACAAAGAGGGCAGAGAGCGGGCAGTTCAGAGGGCAGGCCGCAAGGGCAGGGAGGGCAGGCGAGGAAAATGATGCCTCTCTTTTCCATAGCTTGATCTCTCCTTCCTGGCTGGGACTTCATTAGAAGCAGCCTAGAGAAGCTGGGGTGCCTCCTTTCGCTGGTCAGGCCAGATCTGACGTCCAAGGACTTCTAAGTGAGGGATGTGCCACTTCAGACAGAAGTGACAGACACATGGTATAAAGCAGGGAGGCAGACGTTTATATGGAAGCAAAAGGGCCCTGACACTTGCTCCTAGGCCAGGCAATAGGGAGCAGTGGCGACTGCGGTGAAGTAGAGACCATGCGCTCTGCCTGTGAGAGACTGCCCAGCCCTGGGCAACTGTTGTCATTTGATAATGCAGGTCTGATGCTGCCAGATTGTCCAGTTTTTCAAGAGAAGCCAGAAATCCAGACTTGTGGACTCTCCTGTTTTTGTTTTTGAGCCTCACTCTGAACTCATGGATTTTAACACAGTTGCCATGTCTCCACCCTTGAGTCATTTGTTGTTTTGGATGCTCTAAGTCATCCCAGCTTTGGCTGGCGAGCAGTCCTTTGAGCTGGCTCATCTGTCTTCTTGACACATCCCTGTCGGTGCTGGAGCGCTTTCCTATTTCCCGATGGCTCACGCTATTCCAGGTTCATCTGGTATGTGTCCTGCTCCAGACGTGGAATCAACCGTTTCTCCAAGAAGCTCTGATTTTAAAGGTTGGCAATAAACCCATGTTCAGAATGGAAGCTTGGCTGTAGCCAGATCTGTTCCTGGGGTGGCCCTCGGGTTCCTGGGTAGATGTTTCGGCTCCATTTGGAGAGCCCCAGGCTGAGGGCCGCCATCTCTGGGGAGATTGGCCTCTGCTCCTGGGGTCTGCTGGGATGATGAATGGTGCGGCTAATGTATCCGGACGGCTGCATTCCACCTGGGGCAGCCACCCAAAAAGGGTCTGAAATGCACTTTACCCGAGAGCTGCTCTTACAGGCTTCATCTCCAGAAATCTGTCGAGACTCAGGTGTGGATTCAGAGGCAAGGTCGCGGGCTCTACAGACCGTGGTGGTTTCTCCATTCCATTGTCTTGTCTATCACCGCAGAGCTATGGGGTGGACCCACAGGGGCGGTGTCTGGAAGGGGTCATCCCTAATGCAGCGACAGTAAACTGATGGAGGGATCTTCCTTTAAAGCTTTTGCTCTGCTGGCAGCCACGGCCCACGCCTCTGCCACATGGGCCACTGGTGCTGCCTGTGTCTGTTTAGCAGCCTGTAAATGCTGAGCACACGGACTGTCTGATTCTCTTTGACGCCTCGTGTGAGCAGGGGGTCAGACTGCCTGGGCTTGAGTCCTGGCTTGGCTACGGACCAGATCTGGAACATTGGGCAAGCTACCCAACCCTTCTGTGCCTCAGTTTCCCCCTATTAAAAGTGGAGACAGTTGAAATATCTACCTCAGAGGGTTGTTATGGAGAGCAAATGGGTTAATACACGTAAAGCCCTTAGAGCAGTGGCTGAAACACAGCAAGGCTCAACAAACATTGATGTTTATGATTATCGGACTCTCCGGGTCCAGGCAGGCATAAACAATTCCTGGATTGTTCATCGCACAGGCCAGCATGTTTCTTCTTTTCTTTTCCTTTTTTTCTTGGCTCCCCTCTCTTTCCCTCCCTCTCTCCCATTGTTTTGAACCATTTTTCTGCTACTTGCAGCCTGGGCTGCTCCATGGACGTGTGACCAGTGCAGCCACATGGGGCCTCACTCAGAAGGGTCCCACACTTTGTTTAATGCGTTGTTGTCACTATCTTGAAATTCTTAATAATTCTGAACAAGGGCTCCTGTGTGTTTACTTTGCACCAGGCCCCGCAGAGTACGTCGTTGATGCTGTGTGTCACCAAAGCCGCTGGGGCGTCTCTTTGTTTCTCTGTCTCCTGGCACACGATGGGCTTCCAGTAAATACCGACTGAATGGAATTATTATCCACTGGGACCAGCGCATCTTTTCTCCCTTCTGTCCTCTCCACCAGCACCTGCCTAGGCAGCGCGTGACTCCCGTATAATTGTGTGCAGAATTCTTTGGCCAAGCGTGTGGAGTGGACTCGATTACGCTCCGTTTCTCTGAAAGTCTTGTTCCAATTCGTGGTCCAGCAGCTGTCCCAGCCTCCAGCCCTCTTGAACCAGCCTGGACGTGCCATGTGGGCGTCTGAAGACGCTAACGAGGCCTTGCTTTCTTGGGACACCGACATTTTGACAAGAACCAGCAGTGATGGCTCCTCTGCAGTAATGGGAGGTTCTGTGAAATTTGCTCTTACCTCTAGACAGCAGGGGGCAGGCCCTGCCCTTCCTTCCTGCTCGGAAGTGGGTTCTACCCTGGGTGGGGAGGGGACAGGGGACACATGGCACTGCAGGCCCGGGAGGTGGGCTGGGCTGCCCGTGCTTCCTGTGGGCAGCTTGCTCTGCATTAAGTAGGCGCCTCCTGCACACAGGCTCTCGAGGGGCCCGGCCACTTCTTCCTACAGGAGACTGAGCCAGCCCGGGCCTGAGCCTGGCAAATTCTCTAAGCTGGGAAGAGCGCGAGGTCGCGAACCCTTGTGAGGGAGGCACAAAGATCTTTTCTTCCAGCCCAAATTAGCGAAATTGCCAGAGGCTGTTGTCATCTTTCAGCTAAATCCGAGGGGTTACAGTTGGGATGGACTTTCTTTCTTCGGTGCTAATGACCAGGCCGCCTGGCTGTTCTTTCCCAGATTAGAGCTGAAATGAACTGAGAAACGTCTTCCTGGTGGGGAGCGGCTCTGCTGGCCCTGCAGCAGCCTGGGGGGTCTGCAGAGCGGGGGACCCGGAGACTCCCCCGCTGGAGAGGGTGTGGGTGGGCCCTGCGCCTGCAGGCGAGTTGGGGCCCCTTCTCTGGGTCAGGTTGTTGGGTGCCCTGGTCTGGCTTCTGCTGTCTCCCCGGGTCCTCTGGGCTCAAGAAAGCGTGCTCTAGGGTTGCCAACGTGACCCATTCCAGAGACCGGGCAGGCATGCGCACAGAGGGAGCAGATGAGAGGCTGGGAAAGGAACAGCACCATCGCCAATCGCAGCTGGTAGGCAATGTGCCTGGGTGAGGGCCCGAAGTCTTGGACAGAGGGAGGGATCTCTACCAAGCTGTCTTCATTTTCCACCTGCTGTCTTCACGCTGTACTGCCTGCCTGGCCCAGCTTGTGTTTGTGGTCCTTGCTTTCCAGTCATTCTTGGTGTTTTTCCAATGGTGAGTCCCAGAGGTGGCTTTCAAACCACGTCTTGCAGAGGCCAATAGGAACTCAGAGTGTGTCACCTGCAACTGCTTGGGTTCAAATTCTGGCTCCGCCCCTGCTGGCTGTGTGGCCTTGAGCAAGTGACTTAACCTCTCTGTGCCTCCCTTTCCTCATCCAATGGAGCTGATCATGGTACCTCTGGTTGTAGGGAGGATGAGAACTGGTTAATCCATGTCAAGTGCTGGGAACAGCACCTGGCACAGAGTGAGCGCTATATACATATTAAATACAGTTATTCAGAGTCATCTGGAGCTTTTCATCTCCTGGCACACAAATACATGGAAGGAGGCTCCCTGCCCCCATCTCCCGTGAGTGGTGATGCGCAGCGTTCACTGAGTGGCCAGCTGAGCGGAACCCAGAAGTGGGCGGTGTTCTCTTTCAGCCTCTTGGCCTTGCCTCTCTTGGCTGGGAGCAGGACACTGGGTTCCGACCTGGTCCTGTTGTTTCTGTGATGGGTGGCTGCTGGCAAATCACCTCGCCTGCTGGGCTTCCTCTGGAGCATTTACCTGCTGGGGCTGCTGAGACAGGGTGGGTGGGCATCACTGTGGGGGCCTCCAGATCCGCCCCTGCTGCATCCAGAGAGTTCTTAGTGGTCCTGTTTCTTGGCTTTCTCTGTAAGGAAGTTGTTCTTTCTTTAAACAAGGCAGAAACTGCACTCCTAGATAAGCAGAAATGCAAATGTAAACAAGGGGACACCGTTCAACAATTGTTTCTTGAAACGTTGTATCTCATCACAGAACCTTGGCACCAACTTCAGCATCCAGCAGGAGAATGGATCCATATGGTCTTCCCTACAATGGGACACTGTATGGGAGCCGAGAGAGTGGGTAACAACAATGTGTGTCAATAGATGTGAATTTCACAAATATAACGTTGAGTGGAAAATGCAAATTGCAAAAGAATCGAGTATGATACTATTTATGTGAAGTTTAAAGTTTTAGAAATGATGCAACATATTATTGCATAAACAGACATTATAGACCGTAATCAAAGTAAAAAATCAGGAAAGTTCAGGAAAGGGCTTGTCTTGGGTCGGGGCGGGAGGGGGCACAGGGGACTCAGCTGGGCTCATGATGACATTTCTTCAGTTCAATGGTGGTGCACGTGCATTCATTGTATTTCAAACCCTCTTTTGTAAATCTTAAATATCATGTACAAAATTTAAAAAATATTTTGGCTGAACAAAAGTTTATAGAGCAAAAAAAAAAAAAAAAGTCTGAGAGGTGCTGGACTGGACGTCCTTGACTCCTTCCCTGGCTCCGACCCTCTAGGATCTTCTGAGTGTCCTTGGAGGCTGGCAGTGTGACCTGGTTTCCCAGGTGGGTAGGGCGGTACAGTGGCTAGAGAATCAGACAGGTGGCTGGTTTGTCCTGGTGACCTTGGATTAGAGCCGGGTCCCCTCTGGGTGTCGGCTTCCTTAGCTGTGGAGTGGGGAGAATTGAGCCCCTCTGACCTTACCTCTCAAGGTTGATGCAGGCACTTGCTGAGGGGGTGGTGCCTACGGAGCATTTGGCTCAGAGCTGGCTGCATGGTAACTGCATGGTACACGCAGTAGGGCTGTTAGTGATGATAATGAGCTGTCGTTTCATCCACAAAGTGAGACGGACAGGTGGAGGGAAGGAAGAGGGGGAAATAATGAGGACATGACCCCTCCAGTAGAAACCTCTGCTTTCGTAGCCCCTGATGCCTCCGTGTTAATGAAGCTACTGTCTCAAGTTCAAAGCCCCATGAGGACCAGTTTTTTTCTTTTAATTGAGGTCACATGAGTTTATCACGTCATGTAAATTTCAGGCGTACATCATTATACGTTGACTTCTGTATAGCCTACATCGTGTTCACCACCAAAAGCCTAGTTTCCATCCATCACCATACATATGCGCCCCTTGACCCCCGCCCCTCTTGTAACCAGCAATCTGTTCTCTGTCTTTATGTGTTTGGTGGTTGTCGTTGTTGTTTTCTCTTCCACATATGAGGGAAATCATACAGTATTTGGCTTTCAAAAGGACCAGTTGGTTTGTATCATTCTACCTGTTGGGTGTGAACCATGCTGTTCCCATGCCTTCTCCTCTGCTCTGGTCATGCACTCTGCTGCTTTTCTCTTGGCCACAGGCTGACCCTGACCCGTCACAGATCCCACGGCTGATGATGACCCCAGACTAAACCTGTTCATCCTGCCAGAACAGGCACTGACCCTTTGGCCCCCCTCAGGGCTGGGCTACCTTCCCTCTTGTTGGCACAGAGTGGTGGGGGCAGCCTGTCCGCCCTCTGCTCGGGGGTGGGCCTTTCTCTCTGAAGATGGAGAGGCTGGAGCCCAGAGGGCAGGGGCTCTGTTCAAACCGAGAGGAGCAGAGGGAGGGGCTTGCTACCCAGTGGAGCAGCCAGGGCCGGAAACGGCCTGGAGCAAAGCGTTTGCAAGACCACTTCTGCTCTTCTTTGTCAGAAGCTGGATCTGTCTGGCTGGTCACCTGTTGTGCACCAGGGTGTAGGATGAGTTCCACAGGGTCACAGGGAGCAGGCTTTATCGGGGATAGAGGAAAGTTACAAGGTGGAGAAGAAGAAAGGAGAGAAAGATCAGGCCCCATCTTCCCACTGGCCCCGTGGAGGGATGTGCGGGGTCCCAGCCATTGCATGGTGCAGGGTGGACGTTGTGTGGAGGGACACCACCCAGGCTCACCTACTTTTTGATGGAGCCAGTCAGAGAAGGCGGCCTCATTAGTAGGGGGCTCTCAGGCTCTTTGGTACCAGGCAGTGTAGACGTGGTCTGCCAATTATTTATCAAAACCATCTAGGAATGTCAACAGCCCACACCTGCGCAGCTTAGACCCACTCCTCGTGGAGAGCAAAGCCCCTGGTCCTGTGGGAAGCTGAGCTTGTTGTCCAGGTGACTCTGAGTATCCACCCAAGTCTTGATTGGATGGTCATGCTCCTTGTATCACCCCCTTGCTTCCTGATTTGCCTGGGACCTAGATCTGGGGTATTATGTCCTGATAAGTGAAATCCTGCTTTCCCCAGCCCTCTGAGTCATCAGACACTCCCTTTATTATCATAGAGACATGATAATATCATGCAGAGAGGTGGTGGCATCAGGAAAGGCATTTTGGTTTCACGAGATAAAAGACACGAAACAGGGAAAATACGTATGTATTGGCTCATATAGTTGAAAAGCAGAGGGATAAAGCTTCAGGTGTGGCTTGATCCAGTGGTTCAAATAGTGTTACCAGGACCCAGTATCTCTTCTTGTCTCGGATTTTCTGAGGATTGGCTTAATTCTGTGCATCCAGATGGGGATAAGATGGCCTCTCAGTAAAGCTCAGAGCGAATAAACAGTTCTTGCCAAATATTTCAAACACAAGTCCTATGCCTCATTATGTCTGCACTGGGTGTCTGATTGGCCAGGCCTGGGTCAAGTACCCGTTCCAGGAAATGTGAGTGGAGCCCCTGCTACCTGAAATATGGAGGGAGGGAGGAGGTAGTTCCCAAAGGAAAACTGGAGGGCAGTTACTGGAAGGGGGATGGATCCTCAGTGGCTGAATAACCACACATGTCCACAGTGACCCAGAAGGAGCTCCCAGTCTCGGGGCAGCACGACTCATTGTTTCCGACAAGGACTGGCCCTGAACTCAGCTCTGGCTTTTGGGTCGTTGGCTTGGATCCTTGCCTTCCACCCAGAGCCCCTCACCGGGACCAGACTGATCATGGCCCGGCTGGTGAGGGTGTTCAACCCGGCGGCCTCGTTCCTGTAGGCCCCTGAGAGGACACAGGCGCGGAGAAATCACTGGCCTGCGTTACATTTAGATTTATTCTGTTGGAGCTAATTGTACTCTTTACTTGGTCCCAAGTGATTCATTCTTATCGTTCTTATTATAGCTGAGAAAATTAATTTTTATTCTACCATAAAGGTGGCTGTAATAATCTGGGTTGAAGGAGGGGATTACTTTAATAAGATTTGCCAGTCGGCTTTGAAATAGCCTTTATTAGCGCGCAGAGCTGGCCTGCTGCGCCAGAGAGGATGCGAGGGGGTCGGGGCATTGCCAGGGTGAGCTCGCAGGGATGGGGGCAGGGGTCTGCTCTGTAGAGAGGTTGGGCGTGTTCCTCCCTGTGTGAGCGCAGGGAGGGCTCCGAGAGGGGGCGCTGAGCCCAGCTCAGCGTCTTTGACCGACTTAAATGGAAACAGGTGCATTTAACCGAATCCCTAGCTGCTCGTTCACTGCCGGGCGCCAGGGTGGGATGAGGGAACACGCCTTCAGAGGTCGGGCCGGCCATCCGCCTGAGGACCACGGTGATTTGGAAGGCATACCTCCTTTATAGGCAGCAGATGTTTCAGACCCATAATCTCTTATTTGCAATTCCAAATCCCGAAAGCTCTAAAACCTAAAATGCTTTGGGTAAACTTTCAGCAGACGTGGGCTCTAGAACCTCACGGAACTCATTTATAACTTTATTTGTTCCACTGAGGGTGAACGTTCCTATCTTTGACTTTAGAACCATTGACGTGGTGGATTACGGGATGCTGCTAAAGATGTTACTAATATTCAGTCTATGCATTGCATTGCCTTTCTATGTCAGAAAAATTAGAAACCAGGAATTCTGGAAAAGAAGTATTTAGATCCATGTGGAATGTCAGATTTGCCAGGTTTTTCTGATTTTGGAGAGAGACACCAGAGTTCCTGATTTTGTGAACTTTCTCCATTTCTATATGTTAGTTTCAGATTTAAACTTTTAAATTTAACATTTTGAAGACAGAGAAGATCCTCGACATCATTAGTCATTAGGGAAATGCAAATTAAAACTGTGATGAGACACCACTCCACGACCAATGGAATGGCTAAAATAAAAAAACCTGATGATATCAAGTGTTGACAGGGATGTGGAGAAATTGGAACCCTCTTACACTGCTGATGCAAATGGAAAATGGGACAGTCGCTTTGGGAAACAGTTTGGCAGTTTTTAAAAAGTTAAACATCTACCTACCTGTGATCCGGCCATTCCACTCTTAGGTATCTACCTAAAAGAAATGTTATAGTATAGTATGTTATACTATATATCGTTTGCTTTTCTCTCTCAAATACTGGTAAACCACGAATACTATTTTACACCCAGTGTTTGTCACTTAACACACGATACGTCTTGGGCATCTTTCTCTAACATAAAGAGCTGCATTTTTCCAAGTGCTGTCATTTCACAGTCCATCGGATGGCTGACCCATAACTGATGTGGCCCCTCGGCTGTTCCCGGACCCCTGGCTTGTTTCCAGGCTTTGGCCACTATGAGATGCCCGAGTGGATTACTTGACCTGCCTGTGGCTCTGCCTGCCTTGCCTTTCAGTGGAGCTGATGGCAGCTCCTCCCTACCTCATGAGTTGTTGTCAGGATGAAATGCACTAATCTATATAAAGTCCTTAAACAGAGCCCAGTTCACAGAAACTCTGTGTAAAGCGTCAGCGGGTATAAGGATGACTTCCAAGAACCTTGTCTGTACGTCCTGTCACATGTGCGCAGGCACATTAGTGGGGTAAACTCTGAGAGTGCAATGACTCAAAGGATATGTGCAGATTAATTTTGGATGGATTTTGCCAAA
This sequence comes from Equus quagga, assembly GCF_021613505.1. Lineage (NCBI taxonomy): Eukaryota > Metazoa > Chordata > Mammalia > Perissodactyla > Equidae > Equus > Equus quagga. Next base: position 68,667,030 of record NC_060281.1, on the reverse strand, counting down.
TTATCAATTTTACTCCCTCAAGTGATGAAGGAGCTTGTGTGCCCATAGTCTCATCAAACTGGGCCAGACTCTCAAAGTCTGGTCTTTCGGATTTTTGTTGACCTGAGAGGTAAGATGTGGGATCGCCTAGTTTTGGAGAAAAAAACCCCCAACTTCAGTGAGGTTCAAATGAAACTCCTTGGGGCCAGTTCTACCCTGGGCTCATTGGCATAGACTGTTGTCTCCCGGAAATGCAAAGTAGAGAGCGCTTCTGGGGTCCATTCCCCGGAGATAGCTGGTGGTGAGGGGGAGACATCGCAGCCCTCGGCACCAACGCCGTCACATTTACAACTTTTGCAAATTGAATAAGAACATGCAAACGATTTCCCAGGACACAGCTGCCAGTGGCGTACATTTTTCTTGTCCCAGGAACATATGGGTAAGGTAGAAACAGAAACACACGAAACCCAGAGAAAAGCACAACATCCAGCCGACAAGAAGCCTTTGGAGTTCTCATCAGAGCACGAGCGTTTTGATGCGCCGCAGAATGCGGGGCCATGTGAGAAGCAGTCCCAAACCAGACAGGAGGAGAATGACATTAAAAGCATCCACTTGGGGCTGGCCTGGTGGCACAGCGGTTAAGTGCACACATTCCGCTTCAGCGGCCCTGGGGTTTGCCGGTTCGGATCCTAGGTGTGGACATGGCACCACTTGGCAAGCCATGCTGTGGCAGGCATCCCACATATAAAGTAGAGGAAGATGGGCACAGATGTTAGCTCAGGGCCAGTCTTCCTCAGCAAAAAGAGGAGGATTGGTGGCAGATGTTAGCTCAGGGCTAATCTTCCTCAAAAAAAAAAAAAAAGAAAAAAGAAAAAAGAAAAAAGCACCCACTTTATGGAAACTGGGGCGATTCTCTGGGACAGACCCACTTGTTTTGGATCTGACTGTTTGGAAGAAGAGGCAACATTGGAGAAATGATTAGAAAGTAATTTGTTTGCCAATATGTTTATTCATTAAGTATTCAAAGAATTATTATATGAATGCATGCACTGTGACATTTGAAAGTCATTGGTCAGAGATGTGACACTTTTGCAAAGAATTCCGCAAACATGGGGCCTCTACGATCTGATCTGATGCTGGCTCCTTTTATGATGCAAGAAGGTATTCACTGCTTGTATTTTTCCCCTTTCCCCTTTGTCTTATTAACTAACTCATTTTTAAGGACATTTCTGTTCTGTTTTCCACGTTTCTGTTGGAACTTTCAGGCTCACTGTCTTCTGGTGGGAGTTTCTCTTCTTTATATGCAGACCTGGAACCCCACAGGATGCCATGGGTTCTTGTCTCATGCGCCTCACAGGATGAGTCGTGTGTATACAAGAATCGCTCATCTGGGAGGCGGTGACTTGAGTCCGTCAGCTGAGAGACTGGAGCTCTGAGGACCTGGTTTGGGGCGGACTTCGGGCTCGCTTGCTCTGGTGTTGGTGCCAGTCCATGCCCTGCCGTCCTGAGCTCCCCGCTCGGCACAGTGCCATCCCTCTGCAGTTCCTGGGCTCTTGTCCTCACACCACACTGTTCCTGGGAAGAGGGGGGTGTCCTTGGGGGGCCTCTGCATGCGGCCAGAGAGTTTCTATCTCCCTGAATGGCCTGTACTGGGTCATGTGCCCATTGATGACCAAACCACCAAGGTTTCCCCCAAAGGGAGAGAAGAGAAATAGGTATTGGGGAGGCAAATAACAAATGCCTAATAATAAGAAAAAGACTCCTAGGAGTCCCACGCTTGGCCAACCCCTGTGCCTTTGAACTTCAGAGAGTCGATTTGTAATCAGTTCGTTGCTTTGGCGGAGAAGAATTACTCCTTCCGTGAGTGATCGTTCTTGGGCTCAACCCTCTATTCAGTATTTCAGATTCTGCTGAAAAAGCTACGTCCCTCCTCAGTGACCTGTTTTCGGTAAAGATGGCATGAGCTCAAAATGGAGCACACTCTGACATTCCGTTGTCATAGCAACCTGGGTGGTAAACACCAGCTTAACGCTATCGGAAGGGGCGGCGGGAATTAGGAGCTGGGGGATCCGAGTCAAGCTGCAGATGTGGTGCCCTAGTCTCGGCTCCCGACTCTACAGGAAACGTTCAGTGCAACGTCCGGGAAGGACACACTTCGTTTCCACCAGGGGACCGCGAAAGGGAATGGGTCGGTGCTACCAGAGAGGGTTTGGGACCAGACCCAAGGGGACGGTCCTCAGACTCCTATTCTGATCCTCTGTAGCCACTTCTCAAAAGAGTTGTCTGTTCTGGATGCTTCCCTTCCCCGTGTCCTGCTCACTTCTCACCACCATCGTTGTGCTTATTGTCACCACCTCCGCACTGAGGCCATCAGAGCTGTTGTCCAGTGCTGGGGTGCTCCTCGGGCTGGCTCCCTCCTTCTCAAAGGTCTCCCCAGCGCTGCACTGGCTTTTCCGACAGCATATGCACCGTGGCTCCTCTCCCGCCCCTGGGAGTCTCTCTCCACCTTCTCTGCAGGCTCCTTGTCACCTGCCAGACCCGTACTCAATAGGGCCTCTCTTCCCACTCTGCAAGTTTCTCTTTGGGCCACTGATTCCAATGACTTCAGTCAGCACCTCCCCTCTGACGACACTCGTCTCTCTTTTGCTCAGGGTTCTCTGCTGAGCTTCAGCTTGAACGTCTCACTCCTGACCACCGGCATTTCTACTTGGGGGACCCACCCATCTCCCAAACTCCACATGCCCCGAGCAGAACTCATCCCCTTCCCCCAGAGGCTGCTCCCAACTCCGTGACTGCCCCACCCCTTTGCCCAAGCCGGGACCCAGCCACACTCTTCTTTCCTCTCTCAACTCCCCTTCCCTTCCGCCATGTCTAATTAATTTCCAAGTCCACTCAACGTCTCTTGCCTCATCTCTCCATCCTCATGGCCCTTTTTGCAGTATAGATTGTGGGGGGTTGAGAATGTCAGAGCTGATCGAACAAAAACAGATGACCGTGAGATGGCAGGCACCACGAGCTTCACTTGGGCAGCACCCTGACGGGCTGCATGTGGGGGACATCCCTCACAGCAGGAGACCCTCCAGAAACAGGGCCCACCGCAGCCCCACCCAGATGGGAAGACAGGAAGAGCACCCTGAGGGGAGAAGGGACTAGACGGGGGGCTCCCGTGTCCAGGCGACGTCCCTCAGCAGCACCGTGGCAGTCTCCAGGTCAGGGCGCTCCACAGGGCAGCAGTGGCTTGGGGTCTGTGGCGCCGAGGGTTTCCTTATCTATGAGAGCAGATGCTGGGGCCAGTTTCAGTATGCAAAGCAGGCAGACTCTAAATGGCTAAAAATATGCTTCTTTGGGCTGTTTTTAAAACAATTGGATGTGTAAAAAATTGTGTTTGGCACCAGTGGTCGTCTTTGTTTTTTTTTTGCTTCATTCTCTTTCTTTATTTTCTGATTTTATGACCAAATATACTGAAGATACAGTTTTTCCTTTTTTACAGTAGCCAGTGTTCTCATTGCTTCTAGTTCGACTCCAGCCTCTTTGCCTATTATTTCCACAAGGGTATCATTTACATCCTTGGCCATGTTCTTAGCATCTCCACACACATAAATGTGTCTGTTCTCCTGAAGAAGGACTCTTGCCACCTGCTTGCTGAGTAGGTCCTAGCCTACTGTGGGGAAGTAAACTGCATGGGGCCAATAGCCAAGGGCCATCTTTGGCCCATGTACATAATAAGGTCACCACCCTCTGGACCACTGCGTCCATCCCTGTCCTGGTCATGCCTGCTTCCAGTCCATTCTCCAGCATTTCAGGGTGATGGTTTTCCAAATTGCATCGAATGGTGCGGTGTTCCCATGACGTAAGCCACTTCAGGGGCTTCCTATTACTCCTGGGGTAAAGTCCAGACACCATGAGTGGCTCGCGCCTGGCCCTGCATGGCCCTGCTCCTTTGCGCATGCTGTCTTCCTGCACCCCAGATCCTCTTCCCACCCCTTGGCCTGGTTCATTCTACTTGTCCTTTGGGCAGTGGATTCGATTGCTGTGGATGCTGTGAAAAAGGACCACAGACTGGGCAGCTTAAAGTGACAGACACGTATTCTCTCAGGGATCTGAAGCCCGGAAGTCGGCAGCTTTGCTCCTTCTGGAGACTCTCAGGGAGGGTCCGTCCCGTGCCTCTCTCCCAGCCTCTGGTGGGCCCAGGTGTTGCTTGGCTTGCAGCTGCCTCGGTCTTCACGTGGCCTTCTGCTCTGTGTCTGTGTGTGTGAACATCCCTCTCCTCTCTCTTATAAAGACACCCATCAGTGCACTTAATCCAGTATGACCTAATTACATCTGCAGAGACCCTGTTTCCAGCTAAGGTCAGGTTCCGAGGTTCCAGGTGGACGTGAGCTTTTGGGGGACACTATTTAATGCACTAGGGGTCCTGTCTGCATCGGCTCCATCAAGCTGCATTAGGGGCCCCTCTGTACATCCACTGTCTCAACTCTCACCTTTTTAATTGGAATTTATGTTCTTACCCTAAAGGTGAATGAGCTCTTTGACAGTGGGGCTGCATCAGCCCATCGTCCCCTCGGACCCCAGTGCTCGGCACAGGACTGGCCCCTAACAAGCATCCAGTGAACGCCTGAATGGACTGAATGTTTGTGCTCACATACTGAAGTCCTGATGCCCAGTGGATGGTATTAGGAGGCGGGGCCTCTGAGGTGCTTAGGGTTAGACGAGGTGGTGAACGGAGCCCCTGTGATGGGGTTAGTTGCCGGAGTCCAGCTCCAGCCGGTAGGGTTCCTGAGGGATGAACGGCGTCGGTGAAGAGAGAAGTTACGGTGAGACTGGAAGTGAGGTTTCCAAGCCTGATTTATTCAAAGCATTCAAGAACTTATATAGGGTCCAGGTCACACGCTTATAATTTCATGGAATTGTCTCAGTACATAATTTTGGCAAACAAAATGGGGACATAAGCATATCTTGTTACAATATTAGCACAGTATGTCTGTGAGAAGTAAGCAACCTTTGTTAATTATAGACATTTGACCTTTTCTATATGTCTACTAGGCGTCTAGATGCTTAAGACTGATTACAAAACGGGGTGTAATGTCCAGACTCAGTTCCCCGTGAGTCGAATGGCCCTAAGCCTCTATCTTTATTCCTATAATAATGAAAGCAGAAGTATTGCAAAGTGTAAGGGGACCAAAATGCACACAGGCCCCCAGCTCCGTCTGATCGCAAGCCACACAGGCACAGTGCTTGGGGTTTCTCTTTTACCATTAGCTACATTGTAGGGTTCCCAATCCTCATCATAATCCCAGTTCCCCTGTGTCAATATATTATGATATTTTCCTGCAACTTTATCAGGATCGTGAGTTGCCTTAGGAAGGGGTAGTTTTTGCATGCCTCTGCCCCTGGGTGGGTGCCACCATTTACCTCCTGTCCTAACAGGCCTAGGATAATCTCTACCTCCTAGAAGGACCTGAGGAGGGAATTCTCCTTTGAGGCTGATTATTAGAAGGCTTCCTCCTTGAGGGCTGTCCAAGCTCCTTTACCGCCTCTCCAGGAAGGGGTCAGGACGTTTTTTCCCTTCAGGCTGTTGTTTCCCTGAACTCTCCCTAGAAGACCAGGTTACACCAGCTTCTTTCCCCTGCGTGGAGAGATTTTCCCCAAGATACCCCATGTACAGAAAAAGAACAGCGAGAGCAATACTGCTAAGATTAGTAGCATGAGTAGGATCAGGAGCGGCCGACCGCCACCTTCTGAGGTCCGCCGTGCGTTCCCTCACCTCTCTCCCGGACCGTTGCCCTTGGGTGGAGGCTTAGCTGACTGGTGGGCGGCTCCCGGCAGTTAGTGCCCTTAGAAGGAGAGGAAGACGTCAGAGCCTGCTCTCTCTGCCATGTGAGGACACAGGCAGAAGGCAGCGGTCTGCAAGCAAAAAGAGGGCCCTCGCCAGTCACCGAATCGGCCAGCACCTTGATCCTGGACTTGCAGCCCCCAGAACTGTGACAAATCAATGTCTGTTGTTTAAGCCCAGGAGTCAATATTTTGTCATAGCAGCCTGTGCTGACGGAGACAATGGGTGTGCCTCATCCTTCCCAGCTGATACAACACCCAAGGGGGAGGTCACGGTCCTGTCTGCCGCTTGCAGCTGGTCCTCAGGGGGTGGTGCTCACTGTGGTGACTGAGTGGCCGAGAGGTGAGCTGATGTGCCAGCCAAGGTCGCCTGCTCTGGAGCCCAGGCTCGTCCCCCACCCCTGGGGTTTGGGAGCGTCAAGGAAGCCAGGAGCATGGGCAGGCCCCAGTGACCTCCGGCTGGATGGAGAGTAGGTGATGGGCTGGTTACTTCCGTGGGGACAATTCCCTAACAGACGTCTCAGAGCCGGGTGGCTTTGTCCCCAGGTCACTCTCTGTCACCACACAGACTGGATTCACCCCTATTGGGATCAGCTTTTTCAAGTCTGCTCCCACTGCCGGCTCCTCAGCACCTCGGCGGTCTACAGAAAGGGAGGATGGGGACAGATTTTGAGTCGGAGACTGGAGACATTTCCTCCTGGAGTGAATACAGCTGGAGAAAGGGAAGAAAAGCCCTTTCCTAAAACCGCCGGGACTGCCCTGGAAGGAATGCGACTGTCCAGGCAAAATCCTTTCTCCTCCGTGCTGTGGCTCCTCAGGGGGAAGCTGGTGGACAGGGGGAAGGTGGGGAAGATGGTTTCAGGGATTTCCAGGACGGAGGTCGGCGGCCCGGGCTCGCTGCCCAGCCCCGCACAGGGGGGCGGCTGTGCCCCGGCTGTGTCTCCGGGCGGTGGGGGGAGGGGAGGGGGGGGGGGGGGGGGGGCCGCTCTGGCCTCCTCTGGGCCACTTCCCCGGCCGTCCAGGGCACAGGGAGCGTTACTGTGTTGGGTGCTTCGCCCACGGCCCCTTTGCTGCCTAGGGTCTCTCTCTGGCCCTGGCTGAGGTCTGGGGGAGGTGACACCCTTTCTCGCCGAAGCCCACCCCTGTCGGGGCGGGGTTTCCGATGCTTGCCAACAAAGAATCGGGTCCTATGTGTCGCCGTGCCTCGTCTGGCGGTCTCCCGTCGGGAAGCCCCGGGGCTGGGTTCCAGTCCCCCACTTGCCCTACGTCGCCCGCGGCTGGCTTTCAGCTCCGGGAGCGGGAACAAACCGCCTGCCCGGCGCCCGGCGGGGCTCTCCTCGGCCAGCAGGTGGCAGTGCCGCCGCGCTCGAGCCCGGCCCCGCCGCGCATCCCGGATCCGGGCCCCGCGCATCCCGGGCCGGGTCCCCGCGCATCCCGGGCTGGGTCCCCGTGCTTACCCCGCGCGTCCCCGCCCGGGCCCCGCGCATCCCGGACCGGGGCCCCGCGCATCCCGGGTCGGGTCCCCGCGCATCCCTAAGGCCGGGTCCCCGCGCTCGCCCCGCGCCGGCCCCGGCGGCCACCGCCTCCCGGAACGCTGCCCTCTGCCCCTTCGTTCCCGGGGTGACTCTGCCTCTGCGAAATAAGCTCTGAATTAAATTTGAGAAAAAAGGAACTGAGGGTTTTTTTGGGTCTTTTCCCCACCAAGATCGCCCAAAGCTGTCGTTAAGGAGCGATTTTACCTAGAACGGGGTCCGTGCCGGAGCCCCTGGGGCCAGTGTGGGGAGGAAGGTTCTGTTTCTTTCCGCGCGCTCTTTATGGGTTTTATTCTGCAGACTTGTGGGTCGTCTTGTCAGTCAAAGGCAATAATGGAGCCCTGCTCTGCTCTGGGTGAAAGGAGGGGACTGAGTCTGGGACGTCAGCAGCCCGGGGACCACACACGGGAAGACACGCGGAAGCTTACAGGTTCCAGGAGCCAGCAGAGAACAGCGGTTAGAGCCTGGACTCTGGAGCCCAGTCCTGGCTCCACCCCTTACTTGCTGTGTGACCTTAGGCTAGTTTCTTGACATCTCTGTGCCTTTCTTTTTTAATCTATAAAATGGATATACTATTTATATAATTATATAATAATATTAATAATATAACATATGAGCATAATATTCTATCACAGGATTGTGTAAAGAGCGAATACACATAAAGCAGTTACAGCAGTGACTGGCACATAGTAGGCACGTGACAATTCCTAGTTATTACTATTATTATTACTACCAATATTTCACTCATTGGGTACTAATGACAAACTTGTGATAATTCTCAACCAATGTGGATCTCTTTCTCTGAAATTTGGCAGCACATATAACTTATATCAGGTACACTAACAATACATATTTTACTCTTATTGTTATCAATTTTTTAAATGTAGATTTGTCTTCTCTTCTCAATTAAAATTTTAAGTTCCTCAAAAGCAGGCTGTGCCTCCCGCCTGTCCCTTTGGTCACAGCTCTGCGTCCTGGGGCGCCGTTCCCTCTTGGCGGTCCCGAGAAAGGAATTCAGAGAGAAAATAGGCTTAAGTTTGTGGCGTTTTTTGTGGTGGGTGAAAAGGGGTTTTCAAGCAATTGAATAGTCAACAGGATTGTGAGAGGATGTTAACGCGTCTGAGATCACGCTGTTTAAACACTTAACCCTTAGAAAACAGTCTTAATGATTCACGAAAGCAGATTATTGAGGGACAAGCTAGGAAATTGGACATTAGTGTCCCTTCCTGTAGTTACTTCATGTGTTGGAAAATAGCGGACTGCATTAAAAAAAATGAGAAAGAGAAGGAAAGCTATTCCACGAGTGATTTTGGACGGACCCAGCTAGCATGGCTTAATGGTGCGTTATCGTATTTGCCAAGTGCTTTTTCTGCATCTCTTGAGAAGGATTGTATGATTTTTATCCTTCTTTCTATTAATGTGGTATATCATTCATTTTTTAATTGTGCAACACCCATTGTAAATGCAAATATAAGTGCAATTAACCCGACTGGAGAATCCTCAAAATGACACAATTCGTGTTTTGTAGCTCATACGTGCATATGCATTTTCTTCTTACCAAATCAACGGAAATGCTGCCCAGAACGAGCCAGCTGTTTTTATTCCACTTCTTGACAGGCACACATTCTACCAACATCCTCTCCCTTCAGCTCTCTGATGACTAAGGAAGGACCCAAAGGAAAAGGAGCTGTCTTTCCCTTTCCTTCCGTGTCATCCATTTTCAGCATAAGTTGTTGGCTAATACAGGAAGATAAGAGGAGTAAGAAAGAGTAGGATAGGGTTTCTTGGCTGGTTGTGTTTCTTAGAATGTCCTTGCCTTTTTCCTGCATCTGAAGCAAGTTCTGGTTTGAACAGAAAACATGGCGTCTCTGAGCTGTCAGTGTCCCTGCTTACTTGTCGTAGAGACAACACGCTTACCTGTACTTGCTTTGAGTCTCATTCAACTGCCACGCCTCATGGGTCCACGGAATTCTGTGCTCATGGGGCATGCAGAATGCAATATGCAGATAGAGCAGTGAGGACCTGGAGACAAGCATGTCGCCCGTCTCTCCTTTGCTCATGTGCGTGCTTCATGGTCTCGTTAGATGACTTATGAAGCACGGGTTCAAAGATAAAACTCAAGAATTTCAGAGGTCAAGGGTGTGACAGCAGAGCATTAAACCAAGCATGGGCCCTTCTGAGCATGGAGCCCTGTGGGACTGCATGGTCACACGCCCGTGAAGCTGGCCCTGTGTATGCTTGCTTGTCACTGCCCACTGAGGTCACTGCTGAAGACTCAGTACCCTAAGGAGGCATAGTACGCCTGCAGTGAACGTTGGTTTATTTTGGGCCCTGGGTTCAGATTCTCCAACTTGTGTTTCAAACAGATTATCTCAAACTCTAAACATGTTTCTGCAGGGTAGTTGTTAAAATGTCTGGTTTGTAACCCCAGACATAAATTCCTGGTTTTTCTTTTTCAGCACCAACAGAGTTGAGAGTAGTACTGGCTGTAAAGATGTCAGCCTCGACTTGGTGTGAATGGTTTCATTTGGGTGATAGGGCGGATTTTTATGTTGTGTCCTACAATGGACATCCTTGTTCTTCTTGTCAAAATGGTACCCTGATGATGCTACAGCTGATCTCTCTCCAGCTCCTGGGAAGAGGCACATGACTTTGGCTGAGCCAATCAAAACAGGCCATTCCCTTGGCCATAGCGATTGGTTCAGGGATGAGCATGTGACCCATCAGAGACAAGGAGACACACTGAGAGTTTATTCCCTCAACTTCAGGAAAGTAACCCTCACGGTTCTTGTTAGATTTGAAGGAGGAAAATGAGAGGCTCAGTGACACGAATCTTGCTGCGACATGGAGATTGAGGATGAAACCAGCTCCATGGAAGAGAGCAGAATTGTGGATGAAAATGCATCTTTACAAAAACTTTAAAAATTTACTTTCAGTAAAGCTCACTTTTTTTTGGCGTATAGCTCTTTGAGTTTTTGACAAATGCATAGGGTCATATAACTGATACAGCAATTCGGACACAGCACAGTGCCATCACCTCCGCTCCCAATCTTTTGTTTTGAATTTTTATAGTCAAACCCTCCCCAACCCCTAGTTCCTGGCAGTCACTGATCCCACTAATTTTGATTTTTCTAGGATGGAAATACATGGGATTGTACAGTAGGTAGCTTTTCGAGGTCACCTTCTTTCATCCAGCGTAAGGTATTTGAGATTTAACCATGTTGTTACCTGTATCCATCATCTCCTCTTCTTTATTGCTGAATGGTATTCCATTCAATGGATGTGCTACCACTTGTTTACCCTTTCATCAACTGAAGGACATTTATGAAGATGCATATTGATGACGTTGTTTAAGTGCTGAGTCAGCCAGACCTGGAGCTAGCCTACCCCTAACCTCTCCAGCTATGAGTGCCATTAAATTCCAATTTTGTTTAGACTTGCATGGTATGGGTTTTCTATGGATTGAAAGAATCATTTTTGATATAAGCAATGACCAGATGAATGGAAGGCTGGTTTGAATTAGCAAGGAGTCCAAAGTAATGTGCTCCACGTGTTAATGCAGTTGCGTAATAACAAGTCACGTTACTGGGTTCCCTCATAGTGTGTCCCTGATGGGTGGCAGTAGGTGACACCCCATTTGATGCAAAGGGAAATTGAATCTTAGGGGGAGGAAGTGACTTGTCTTGGTACATAAATTGAGCTGATGGCAGACCCGGGACTCCAGCCCAGGTGTCCTCTGCCCCTCGTAAGCCTCAGCTGCCTCCCAATCAGACAGTGGCAGAACTGTCAGCCTCATTTAGTGAATTTCCCTTTCTTATTTAAACAATCTCTGAGGCGTCCAATTTAGAATAAATATAAATGGAAATTAGAACAAGGTCATCAACATTCCTACTGTTTAACAGCTGACGGTGCCTATAGGAGGTCAAAATTACTGTCACTAAGATCTATATAATCCGTTTAATGATGCTCCTTCTACATCTGGTGCCCCATGGAAACCTCTCACGTTGTCTTAACACTTTTGTTTCTCTCAGTGTCTATCTTCTTCTTGCAAATAAAAGTGCAGTGTCCATTAGGGAAGGGCTGTGCAATTTGTTCCAGCTTTGCAGTGGGAGCAGGATCACAGCTGTTCCAACTGTTAGCCTGCCCAATGCTGTACTAGTTAAGTATCACTAGCTGCTGTAATAAATAAACCCAGCAGTGGCTTAACACACTGAGAGATGACTTCCGGCTCACGTCCAGTGTGGGCGTTCATGTTCGGCAGGTGACTCTCCTCCAGGTGGAGACGCAGGGGCCCAGGCTCCTTCCAGCTTTTGCCTCTGCCATGCCCTGGGGCCTCAGAGTGCCCTGTTCCTCACTAGTGGAAGGAAAAAAATATCAATTTTGGCTTCAAAGTGATGTACAACACTTCTGCTCGAATTTCATTCCAGAACTAGTCACATGGCCGTGCCTGGATGCGGGAGAGGCTGGGAAAGCCCCCGGCCGAGCAGCCATATCCAATGCTGTGGATGGAAAGGTTTTTATTTTGTTCTGTTGTGTTCTGACAGGCAGCCATCTCTCTCACAGACATGATGCCTCATTGTCTAGATTAAGGCCACTCTCCTCACCCCCCTACTCAGGTTTCCAGCAGTCTGTTCAGTGCTGTCCCTGCCTGCATGGCTAGTTTCGGGTTCGTGCAGACAAAGCCACTCACCCTCATGGTCACGCATGCGTCTGGAGAAAATTAAACGGTACAGCCCAGCCTTCAAAGAAAGATGATAGCCTTCCATCCTCTGTCTCTTTGATCTCCCTCTTCAAAGTCAGCCCTGTCTAGCTGTTTCTGCTTTCCGTTCTGCTTGTGATCCTTTCTGTAATTCTGCATCCTATTCTCCTACTTCTGGAGTGAACGACTTTAGACAGCAGTGCCCTCTCTATAAAACAGGAGGATTTTGCTGGTTTACACGCCTCCTTATTTTCCTTTCTTACCATTTACTGTTGTGTTTGGCCCCACGTCACAGAAACCCCTGGTCACAGGAGCTAAGGCCAGCAGGAGCTTTTTGCTTTATTAATCCTCTGATCTCCTGCTGTGGCTGCTCCTTCCGACGTCCTGCATCACTTTCTCAGCGTGTGATGTTGGCGCTCATGGTTGCACGGTGGCTGTTGCTCCTGCATCCCCTCTCAGGATGCGAGCACCAACACCCGCATTTGAATGCCTGGCATTTCTCTTAAGAGTTAATTCAATTTCCTTAGAGAAGAGTTGATTTTTGACTGGGGATAAATACCAAGCATTCTGCCTTTTTCTCAGAGTGGGGACATCGGAAGGAGGTCTGCCTGGTGTGGGTGTCTATCTACAGAATTTAGTCACTCTCCTGGTTTTCAGCCCCACTTCTCACCCCTGTCCTGACTCTATGTGCCAACATTGAGTGGAGAGTCCCTCTGGGGTCCTGGTGGGCATAGCAGCCCTTAGACCGTCTGAGGCACATACAGAATATTCTGGATCAAGGTTTCCTCTGCTGTCTTGCCCATCAATGCACTGTCGTCCACTTATTTTCTTTCATAAATTTGTCAAAATGTTTTATCTTCAGATGGTCCTCCTCCATTTCTCTGGTTAATAAGTTTATTCCTTTTTCTACTTTTACGCTTTTATTTCTGTGAAGTTTCTGTGGAGTTGAGAGGAAATGAGTGTGCTCAGTTTGCCACTTAAAATCAAATTCCCTATTTTTCTTTTTAAAGAAAAGGTGTCAATATTTCTCTTAGCTTGAATAAGCAAGACATGTTCATTCTAGAAAAGTTGAAAACACGTAGAAAAATACAGCAGAAAGTTGAGAGGCATCCAGAACCCAAATGCAGACCCTCACCTCCGGGTGACAGTCCAGTTGGCTTTTGGCATGAGCAGCTCGACAAAATGATTCCAGGTGAACCCAAAGACAAATGGCAGGCAGGTCCAGCTGGCAGGATTGTGACAGTAATCCCTCTGTATGAGTTTGCTGGGGCTGCCATGACAAAGTTCCACAGACTGAGTGACTTTGACAATAGGAATTTATTTTCTCACAATTCTAGGGGCCAGAAATCCGAGATCGAGATGCCGGCAGGGCTGGTTTCTCCTGAGGCCTCTCTCTGTGGCTCGGGGATGGCCATCTTTCTCCTGTGTCCTCACATGGTCTCCATCCGTGTCTGTGTGCTCATCTCCTTTTTTGATAAGGACACAAGTCCTCTTGCATTAGGGCCACCCTAATGACTCATTTTACCTTAATGACCTCTTTACAGAGCCGATCTCCAAATACCGTTGCATTTTTTTTCAGTAAAACACCCCCAAACTGTGAAGTCAAATAAAATACTTTTGCTGGCTAAATTCAGCGTGTGTTAGTTTTCAACATCCATCAGATTCTCACTTCACATTATACACCAAAGAAACTTCAGATGGTTCCCGAATGAAACGTAATACTTGATTACTTTGCTAAGAGGGTAGACCTTAAGTATTCTCACTCTCCACCCCCGCAATCAAGCTAATCACGTATCTATCGCCTCATCTGATGCGTATGTGAATTAGCTTGATTGGGGTGATTATTTCACAATGTACATGTATAACAAATCACCGGATTGTACGTACAATTTTTATTTGTCAAACATACCTCAATAAAAAAGAATTAAATGTAAAACTGTACACTCACACTTGCGTATACACACACCCGACACGGAAGCCAGAGTGGAAATAGAGTGGAGTGTGTATTTGATGTGGGATAGTGGCGACGGACTTTCTCGGCATAAAAGCAGTGGTCCACATCATGAAAGGAAAGATAACACTCTTCGTTATGTTATAAACTATGCGCATTGGCCTTTGGTCGTCTCTGTAGAATATTTGGACCCCCAGATCTTGCCAGAGAATAAAATCTCAAGTGCTCTGCCACGTCCCTCTTTCTAAGACCTTGGCTTAGAGGGCAGAAGGGTAGGATTCTCTAGGGTTGTCATCTGGATTTTATTTTTCTATCAGGCCAGACCATCCAGGAGCTGCCAACTGTCTTGGCGCACACTCCTTGTCCTCCGCAGAATCACTTTTGCTTGACTGTCCCTCAGTGTTCCATCCCGCCTGGCACGGAGAGCCCCGTAGGAAGCATGCTAATAAACTCCCGGGGCATTGTGGGAATGCTGTTGTGTCCCTCCGGGTTCCTTCAGGGGCACCCCCCAGAGGAATCTCTCTCAGAGCCAGAAACAGCTTTGCTCCTTGCTTTCATCTTGTGGACAGTGTCCAAGCAGTGACCTCATCTCGTGCTTTGCGAGCTGGGAGGTTCAGAGGCACATCTGCGGTTCCCTTTTGTCACCGCCCTCAGCCCTGACAGTGTGGCTGTTGCTTGCTGACCTTTCCTCTGGCAGCAGAACCTAGTGGCGAAGAGAGTGAACTCTGTCTGGAGCTGCAAGCTTGGACGGGATTCTGCCTCTGCCGCCTACTGGCTATGGGATCTTAGGCGAGCCACTTAACCTCCCTGTGCCTCAGTTTCCCCATCTATGAGTGAGGGTAATAATCAAATCCTCATAATCAGGAAGATTATGAAGATTAAAACAGTTAATAGCTGTGAGATGCTTAGAATAGTGCTTGGTACATGATAAGGATTATATAAACGATGACGATGATGATGATGATGCTGGTGGTGATGGTGACGACGACCATGACGATTCCATTCTTGTTTTTTCTTTGCCTTATTTCTCGTATTTTATCTTTTCTTACCACTTTAAATTTGTAGTTGTATCTGGCCCTTAGTGGCCTTGCTGGTATGTGACCCAGGACTTGCCCTCACGAGAATGCATGCCTGTTAATTTTTGAGTGTACACAACGCACGTACTGTGTACCCAGGAGTGTCCTCGAATTTTCAGAGTGGTGGTTCTCCTCACCGCTGTTCTGTTGAGTCGTTGAGAGAACAGAGAAGAAATTGGGCCCCACCTGAAAGCATTTAAATCGGTTCTGGGCGCAGGGCCAGGTATAATATATATGTTCTGTGCCACGTGTGTCTACTCTGCAGCCAGGGTTGAGAATCCCTGTCTTAGAGAAGACGGGAATAGTTTATGCTGTGACACCATGTCTAGAGGAGTTTACCTTTGTGTGGAAATGAAATAGGGTCCACCTCCCCCGAATCCCACATTCATATTTCAGCGGTCTCCCTGTCATCTCCCCTTTACCTTCACTCACATGTGTCTGAACTGAATCCTTATCTGTTCCCTTCAGACTGGATGCTGTTCCTGTATTCTTATTTCATCCATAGCTCTACAGACGACAACGTCTAGGAGTCCTCCACGACACCTGCCACCCTCTGCAGCCTCTGATGGAGACATGGGTTCTTTTCTGAGAACGCCCACTTTCTGGGTTTTACCTTATACACTTCTGCAGGGTCTCCGTGTCTCCCTCTGGACAAAACGGAATTACAGGACTGCCTGGAGATTGGGGAATAAGAATTCTTCCCTCCTCCAGCTTCCTCGATACAGAACTGCACAGGGTAGTGGTTAGGGCGCACACTATGGAGCCGGGATCCTGTCCTGGCACCGTCATTTACCACAAGTGTGACTTAACCCCTTTATGCCTTAATTTTCTCTTCTGTCAAATGGGATCTGTCAGTTGTGAAGGTAATGTCTTTTAGTTCCAAACTTACCTTTCTATTCTGTAGTCGGCCATGCTGGGCATCTGCAAACCACATTTCTCTTGGCCAGTTGTTTCCTGTTAGTTTCTGCCAATGGGGGGCGCTAGACCAGACTGCAAGGCTAGGGCTGGGAGAAGGGACGTCTCCTTCCCATCTGCTTCCTGATTTCCCCCGCCTGCTTCTTATCTGCTTCCTGTTTTATTCCTGTCTGCTTAACATCTGCTTCCTGGTCCTGTGAACATCCCATGTTGGCCACACAGGGCAACCAAGCTTTAGAGTTGAGAAGAATCTTGGGACAAAGGCAGGCATCGCTCCTGCCTGATGACTGGCTGGCACGGGTGGCCTTCCTGTCTGTGTGGTCTCTCCTTCTCTCTCAGCCCCTGGGGTATTTTTTCAGGTTGAGAGAGGCAGAAACTCGTCTGACTTTTTCCATCTTGCTTTTATCCTGGTGGCTTTTGAATTCTGTAGTCAAGTGTTTGCTACCGACTTTTGGTTCTGTGGCCAATGACTGGTTTCAAATGCTGGGATGTGGAAGAGTCTGGTCCCCAGGGTACCAGGAAGGGACGCAGTTGGGAGCAGGAGCAAACTGAATGGGAATGTATGATATCATGCCACCACAGCTGGTTGTTAATGAATAAATGATCACATGCTATTGGCCTCCTCCATCCAAGAGCGTTTAGTCCAACTTGTTGCATTGGCTGTGCCTCCTGAGGCTCTAGGATGTGCAGGATGCTTCATAGGTAGCAGTGTTCTTCCACAGTTATCACTACCATAAAAGCATGGGTCCCTGGCTGTTTGGTGAGCAGCGGGGTTGAGATGCCCTGGGTCAGTTGTACCGATTTTTCTCCTCTACCTGAGAGTCCAAGCTGGTAACATGTACCTGGGATGGGAGACATAGTCACCCGTGACCTTAGAGCAACAAAACCCTCACCAGCTGTATGGGGATGCGTCCATGAGCCTGGTCTTGTGAGCCCTGGACTCCAGCTCCTTCAGCTGACCTCTGTACGGCTAACTCCCCGCCTCCTCGTAGAACCGCCAGGCCAGTTGGCCTTCCAGCAGCGCAGAGAAGTGGAAAGCCTTTGGAATCAGACAGAGCTGCTTGGAATCCTGGCTTGGACCATGTTCAAATTGCTCAATTTCTCTGTGCCTCAGTTTCATCATTTTCTGAAAGGGACTAAGACTCCTCATCTCACAACTATTGTGATAATCAACCGACGCAGTGGTGAAACATGCCTAGATGTGTTGGTGCATAGCAGGTGCTCTGAAAATGGTGTGTTTCTTTTTTAAGGGGTATTTTCTCCTTGCCTGAGAAGAGTTGCAGCTCTTTGCTTGGCAAACCTACCAACCAGCTTAGTGACCACGGCAATAAGATATTTGAGAAGGAAGTGAATGGAGTGATAACGTGATGGGCAAATGATGTGTTAATGGTAATGGCATCTATTAACAACCCTGGGAAGAAGCCAGAGAGAGACTCAGAAGGAACACAGTGAGATTTTTTTTCTCTCAAGCTTGAAACCGAGGCAGCTTAATTGATGGACATTCATTCAGCAAATATTTATTTAGTTTCTTCCACTAGATCCTGGAGATTGAGCACCAAACTGGACATCAAAATCTGTGCTCTCGTGGAGCCAGAATTTTAGGAGAGAAAATGGACAGTAAATAAGTGGACTAGTGAAAATACAAGGGCTAGTTTCAGATGGTGACAGTGGCGTTGAAGAAATATAACAGGATGACGTGATTAGGGACTGGATGCATTAGTCAGGCTTTAGCCAAGAAAACAGAAATCACTCTAGTTATTTCAACAGAGGGAATTTAACAAAGGGAATTAGTTACTCAGGTGATGGAAGATCTGGGAGACCAAACTGGGCATGGCAAAGTACCATCTGGGCGTGGTAAAAGGATCCAGAAATTAGTGACAGCAGGAAGCTGTTACCACCTCTTAGACTGGGGTGACAAGGGAGGGAGGCTGGATTATTAGACCCCAGAAGCTGGAACCATCCAGAAAGGATTAGAACTATTGCCTACAGGGAGCTGCGCCCATGGAGGGGGCTCTTTAAGGGGCTGGAATCACAGAAGAGACTCTCTCTACTAGTAAATACTGCAAGGAGGAGACGGGGGCTCCCTCCCTCCATCTTCCACCAGAGCCTCTCACTGGCTGACCACATCCGGAAGCCAGGGAGCAAGGAGCTTGGGGAGCGTAGTTCCCAGTCACTCAGAGAAGAACAGGGCCAGGAGGGTCGCTGGTCGGAGAAGCCGTCCCTGAGCTGAGAAATCCTGACGAGCAGCAGCAGCCTGCTCTGCTCACACGGGGGAGATGAGCTTCCGCAGCGAGTGTGCGGGCGGAGAGAGACATGGGATGGCGCTGAGTGAAGCCGTGCGGACGGGTGGGAAACAGCAATGAGCAGGAAGGGTCTTCTGGTTCGTTCCTCTGCCCCAGAGACGACATCCACGGCACCGTACTGAATGGATGTGAATGTTTGCCAGGCCTCCCTCTAGCTCCTGGCCAGCACGACCGTGAGCTCAGTGTGGGGTCCCCAGGTGTCAGTGAATTATCAGCTACTAGTCAGGGCTGCACTTGGACAGATCAGTGAGGAATTTCTCTGGCTGGTGGTTTTCAAAGCCCTGGACACCTGGCCCACCGAAAAGAGAGCCTTCTACACCTGGCTGTCCATGCCTGAGATGTCATGTGTGAATTAGAAAAAGATTCAGCTGCAGAAATGTCACCGGCCTTTACCCTCAGGTGGGTGACCAGTGGCCACAAGATGGATAATTAGCTTCCAGGTGGGGCTGGCGATGTTACTGAAAAGGTTTGTGAGTCTGTGGGTTACAGTAAGTTCACATTGTGCCTTCGTGGGGCTCGGGGATCCAGGTCCCACCAGTCCTGACCAGAGCACAGGCCTGGGAATATGATCTGTGCGCCAAGCTCAGCAGTGATGTCCATCCACACACTTTGGGTCACAGAGTCCCTGCCAGGATTCCCAGTGCCATGTAAGCTGCTTCATTGTGGGAGGTTGTTAGTTTCCCCAAGCTCTCTTTGGGGGTTCCTTGGAGCCATCTACGGTTGGTGGCATGAGTCAGAGCATCCTTTAGCCGCAGATCATCTGCCTGGCGCACCTTGTGCTCTTGACGAACCTGGATTTGATTCTCTCTTGGCTCATAAGGGGGCAGTGGTGAGAAGCCCTTCTCAGCTGAGCAAAGCTGTCCTCATTTCGTGCTCTCAGCACCCACTCCGTTCGTTCAGGGTGGCGGAAAGCCCTCGAGGAGACCAGCGGACTGACTAGACCTCATTTAGCATTCAGAATTCCGGCCACTTGGTCCCCCTGCCAGTGGGAAGCAGGATGGTGCCACTATGTGACATTTGGGGATGAAAGGGAGGGGTGTTGGCGTCTCAGGCCATGGATCTATTTCTCAGGACATAGTCCTACGGCTTCATAAAATGCTCCTAAATTCGGATATCATATTTTGTTGCAATCTGGCTTGAGGACAAAATGAGGCCCTGGCTGCTGATGTTTATGGCTTTCCATATAAGCTTTCAGACAAAATTTGTATTGCATTTTGCTTGAGTTATGGTGGGACAGGATTGTAAACCTCACACTGTTATTTCAGATGAAATGGAGGCTGTGGCCACAATAAAGAAGAGAGAAAGCACAGCTTTAAATTGCTTATAAATCAGTTTTTGAGAGGTGCAAAATATTGACATAAATGATGAAGAAAAAAAATAAACCAATCCACAATGAAAACAGAGCATATTAAACTTTGCATTTATTTAAATTTCCTTTTCCACACTTGTAAATAAATTAGAATTTAAACCTTGCCTTGGGCTCCTCCTAAATTTTATGAGGAGGTAGAATTTGAACCTGTCACTTCCAGATCTGGTTGGCTGTGTGCCCACTTAGCCCCCCTGAAGGATATTGTCACGCCACCCGAGACAGATGTTCCTGCCGCCTGTGGTCCTTGTTGCCAGTTAATTCATGGGCAAATTCACCTGGCATTTAACTTCCTGGTTTGGAGAGAGGAAATAAACCAACAAAAAACTAATTTAAATTTTATCTGGAATGGTGCTTCTGCAATGCTTGACATTGTCAGAATACAAATCCCCCCTTGGTGGCGGCAACAGCTAAAACTTTCCTTGAGATGAGGCTAATTCTTCAAAGTCATTTCTCCCTCGTCTATCTTGGATCCAAATCCTACCCAATCTATAGGATGCCTTTTGGAGGAAATCCAGGTCTATGCTATGAAAGTGATGAGATTGTGTGTCTGTTTATGTATATATGGAAATACATATGTGTTGTGTACATATATATTTTTTAAACATATTTGGGATAATTTAAAGTTTTGGTGTCTGCCTTTTCGCTGAGCATGTTATAAGCATGTTCTCATGACACTACGTGTTTGTGGAAGTCATGGTTTTGATGACCGCCTCATATCACACACAGCATGGCTTTAATCACTTATTTAATCATTCCCTCGATGATGGGTTTTCAGGTTGCTGTTATAAATCATGCTTGTGACTAACACACTTGCACATTCATCTCCTCCCGATCTCTTGATTATTTCCTTAGCACGAATTCCTAGGTGCAGAATTACCGGGATGGGCATTTTGAAGGGTCTTTGTGCAGTTTCGTAATTGCTTTGTGTGGGTTAGCCGTGCCCTTCTCCAGAGTTTGCCAGCTCCTCGGGGCAGAAACCACTTCCATTTTGTCCCTGTGATAGCCCTACCTGGCCCAGGGCTGGGCACATGAAAGTGAGCAGTAAATACAGTTAGATAATCGGAGGAGTGAATACGTGATAACCCTTCTCTTCCAGTGACTCATCCAGCACAGGACTGGCCGTATCGATGACACTTAAGGAGAAATTTCTAAATTTCTTTCTTTCTTTTTTTTTTTTTACAGCTTTATTGAGATATCATTGACATATAAAAAGTATATATATTTAAGGAGTACAATTTGATTTTGATGTATGTATACACATTGTGAAATGACCATTATAATAAGCTAATTAATATATCCCTTATCCCTACAGTTACCATTTTGGGGGTGTGTGTGTGTGTTAAGAAGATTTGATTCAAAATCTATCCTCTTAGCAAATTACAGTGTACAATCGAGGATTAACAACTCTGGTCACCTTGCTGTATATTAGATCTCCAGAAGTTATTCATCTTGGGCAACTGAAACTTTGTCCCCTTTGATCAACATCGGCTCATTCCCCCTTCTCCCCAGCCCCTGTCAACCGCCATCCTACTCTCTGCTTCTATGAATGTGACTATTTCAGATTCCGCTTATAAGTGAGATCATGCAGTATTTTAAGGAGAACTTGCCTTCTGAACATTTTCTTGGAGAAAGGAGGCATCAGCCCCTACATGGTTGTATCTTTTTCACAATCTCCTAATTATAACTTTCTCATCCTCTGGGAAAGGAGAGCTCACCAAGGATAGCCCTGAAAAAGCGGACAAATATTTAAATCAATAGAAAATCGAATATTGCAGAATTTGTCATGGCTGCAGAAAAAGTGTTATCGGGAGTGAGAGTCAGAGGAGTGGCATTTAAGTGCCTTTTACCATCCAGCGATGCTCCATTTTAAACACCACCGCAGGTCCCATTTCTTCATGCACCCATTGGAGGCCAGCTCCAGTGGTGGAGGTTTATTTCAGGGCGGGAAGAATCCTTGTCAGTTCTCGGCCTCATCTGCTGACCCTAGTTCCTGGTGGGCTGTCTTCAGTTTGAAAAAGCTCATTGGGTCTTTGCTGTTTGTGTTTTTGCATTTGAAAGAAACACACACATACATATATACACATGTTTATGTACATGTATATATTTTAATTAACAAAGTAGTACCTGGTTGCTGTAACAAATTTAAAGACAGTAGAAACATAGATGGTAAGAAGTACCAAGAAACGTAGATGGTAAGAAGTAAAAATCTTTCTTTTTTGGTTTCTCTACACATACAAACATAAATATATAGGTACATTTACATATATACATATAGAATCCTAACAAGTTACCCAAATAATGCTCATATATGATACATTCATAATTTTTTATACTTAATGACATATTGTGGACATCTTTTCAAGTATGTTCATATAGCTGTGCCTCATTTTCTTACGGCTGCTTGTCATTCCATTGTAAAAGTGTGGAGTTCATCTAGTCTCCTACGGACAAACCTTTGAATGGTTTAAACTAATAACTAATAATAATAGCAGGTAAAGATTGAGCATTTATGTATGCCAGCCCTGTTCTAAGCACTTCATATTTATTAACTCACGAATCCTTACAATAACCCAATAGGGTGGAATTTCTGTTTATATCCTACTTTATATGAAGACATTTGAGGCATAGAG
The DNA here is from genome assembly GCF_021613505.1 of Equus quagga. Taxonomy (NCBI): domain Eukaryota; kingdom Metazoa; phylum Chordata; class Mammalia; order Perissodactyla; family Equidae; genus Equus; species Equus quagga. The sequence continues at coordinate 68,644,744 of NC_060281.1, read as the reverse complement.
AGGTTAAGTAACCTGCTTAAGATTGCTCAGTTAGGAAGTGGCAGAGCCAGGATTCACATCCAGGCCTCTGGGTCCAGCACATGCACCCTCAAGTTTGCTTGTTTGCAGTTCAGAATGATGCCGCAGTGACATCCTTGTAGATAAAGAAAGCTTTATGCATTCTCACCAGTATTCTGGAAACAGAGATTTCCGGAAGCGAGAGTACTGAGCCATAGTCATACCCACATTTCAATGAGACTCATGGAGATGTCTGAATGTCCTAGCTGATGCGACAAACAGGAGCGATGGAAAGAAGCATAAATATCAAAGAACTAACATGTCCTATACGATGGTCCCCCACCAGGTTGTGCCCCGGGCTTGTGTGCGTGTGGGGGGGGTGTGTGTGGGGTGATTACAACCAAGATGACCGTGAGCCTCTGAGTTTGGGGCTTTGCAAAAACAAGAGGAGGTGATGCTGTCCCTCGGGGGTATGTTGAGCCCCAGGGCTCCTGGATCAGTGGTCCTGGGGCTCCTTCCCGCTGCGCCCTGGAAGTTTTGGAAGACCCACTTTCCTTGGTTGTGGGCCTCGCGCAGCGGGGAGCTGGGAGGGGCGGGTGGAGAGGCACCGCCCCCGTCTCGCTCCCTGCGGGACCCGGCTTTACCGTGCGTGTGCTCTGCTCTCTCTGCAGTGTCGGAGAGCCGCGGGATCGCGGACAGCCTCCAGAGGTTCTCCTCGCTGCCCGCTTACCTCCCCACGAGCTTCCGCGTCGCGGGCGCAGAGGCCGCCTTCTTCCTCAAGGAAGCCAACCAGGACGTCACGAGGAACGCCAGCCTGCAGGCCCGGACCGAGGCCTTCTTCGTCTACCGGGCCAGGGCGCCCCCGGCCGTCAACGCCAGCTACGGCCCCTTTTCAGCCCTGAAGGTCATTCCCCGGGAGCTCCTGCTGCCTTCCACGCCCTTTGGAAAGACGAAGTTCCCCTTCAGCTGGAAGCTGAGATCCCACATCCTCGACAGCTCCATCTACTCCAACAGACCCAAGGTGCAGACCCTGTTCTACGTCGCCGGCATGGCCTGGGAGGACGGTGACCCCGCGGAAGACCTCCCGTGCGTCAAGATGTTCGCTTTCCCCGAGGCCCGGGAGGTGGCGGCCAGCTGCCGGCTGCAGGGCGCCCCGGGGCTGTGCGTGGCCGAGCTGGAGCTGCTGCCCGAGTGGTTCAGCTCCGGGCTGGACCTGGAGCCCGAGGAGGAGATCCCGGCCCTGCTGGGGGGCACCGCCATGGAGCTGTTCTTCGCGCTCTACCCGGCGGACCCGGCCGGCCGCTGTCCGCTGGAGGAGGACGGCAAGTGGGACAACAAGATCCACTCGGGCCAGGACGGCCCCCGGCAGGCGTCCGAGGCCCGGGAGCGGATCGGCAGCGTCGTGGTCTACCCGACGCAGGACGACCTGAAGTGGGCCCTGGTGAGCCTGGACCCGAACGTCGTCGTCTCGGTGCCTCTGAACCTCATCCGGGAGGGCGACGCGGCCACCTTCTTGGTCTCCCTGACCAGTGGCTCCGTGGCAGACCACTTCACCCTTCGGTAAGAGGCTTTGCCGGGCTGGTGCAAGGGGGGTCCACTCTCGGTGACCCGTGCATGGTCAGTTATCAAAGTGGGTGTCGATCATTTGCTGAGTATGCGGCGTAGGGAGCAAACTTACAAACACGACACAGAGACCCACGCAGCACAGCGGACCAGGCGCGGTCCCGCGCATCTCTATTTCCTGAGCTCCGCCGGTGGCTCTGGTGTGAAGCCGGGACTGAAAACCACTGCTCTGAGAGCGGCCTCGGGCTGTGGGGTCCCAGGGATCCCCCTTCAGGAAGCCTCTGTGAGCTCTCGCGTGAGAGTTCGAACCTCTCGCTGACCCTATGACGTCCCAGGCAGAATCCTGTAGGGCTGCGTGGAGGTGGAGGCTTCGTGAATGGATTCCAGTTTCCAAACACAAGAAAGAGCTTTCTGAGCAATGTCTCAGACCCTCAGTTTTTCATCAGCAGAGAGACCTTTGGTAAAGCACACCAGCAGTCTCTATCTGTATGATGAGGACCCGGTTTTAGGATTGCAAGAAGCGGGGAACTTCTCTGTGCTAGGGGGACAAGCCTGTCTTTAGCTCATTTTGCTCACAAAGGTCCCTGGAGAGCAGTAGGATGTGGCTCTGCCATATACCAGCTGTATGTCCTAGGGCAGGTCACCAAACCTCTCTGGGCTTCAGTTTCCTCATTGGTAAGATGGGGAATAATGATGGGCTCTATCTCCCGGGGTTGTTGTGAGGATTAAACAAGTTAATAAAGTTCTTGGAACAGTGCCTGGCCCATGGAGCGTCCTCACTGACGGGCAGCCTGTGCTGTCTCCAGGTGTCAGCCGCTGAGGTGGGGGACCTAGAAAGGCAGCGTAAGGGGGCTTGTTCTGCGGGGGGGCAGGTGAGGGGGGGAGGGCAATTAATCAGGAGTCCAGCCTGTCCTGACTCTGCTGGAGGCCAGCGCAGGTCACGCCTATGTGGAGGCATGTGCTCAGAGCCGCAGCAGGATCTCGAGGCCCGGGCACACCCCAGGTGGGCTCAGCAGCCTGCAGGCAGTGGGGGTCCTGCTTGGAGCCCTGGAACTAGTCTCGGTGGTACCTGATTTAGAACTTAGTGTGGACCCTGCCCTGTGCTGGTCACTCCATTAATGGGGCTGTGGTGACCTAGAACCCAGTTCTTGCTCTACAGAGATATTTTCAACACGAGGTGGTGCCGGATGCCCGGTGTAGAGCAAAACGGCAAAGAAAGGGTGTCCACACTCGTGCCATTCCCTGCTCCCTCTGCCAAGGCACACATAGCCAATCGACCACAGCACTGCAACACGCCTGCGGCCGTGACAGACATTATTAATCCACTGCAGCACTTCACTCTCTTCGCCAAGGCAGACATCACTAATCTACTGCAGCATTGCGCCCACCACTCCAGGCAGCCCCTGCCAATCCTAGTGAGGTGGAGGGGTTGATGGTTAAGACTAAACTCATTTGCCATCCCTGGTATGGAGAGAACATTGTTGGGGAGAAGTTTGAGGGAAGGGAGAGCAGATGGCTTGGTGGTCAGGGAGGCCCTGAAGCCTGGTTGGGAAAGGCCTTGCAGGCCAGGGGAATGACTTAAACAGCACTGGCTAACTTTCCGTCAGGTCTTAGCCTAGTCCAGGCCACATCCTATGCTGTTTACGTGAGCTGACTCCCAAATTCTGACAACAAACAACTCAAGGAGGAAAGTACTACTCTCATCCCCATTTTCTAGAGGCACAGAGAGGTTAAGGAGCTTGCCCAAGGTCACACAGGGGACCTTGGTGGGTGGGGAGGGTGGGTGTGAAGCCCGGTGGTCTGGCTCTAGAGCTGTGCCCTTCACCCCACAGCCCACTGCCTCTGGAAGACAGGCAGGGGCAGCTGCTGCACCCCGGGCTGCGTGGGGACCGGCCATGCCAGAGCAGAGGGTGAGTTTAGGGAGGGGGAGCCTGACGAGACTGGAAGAGGATCCAGCACGCAGACTGTGGAGGGCCCTGAAGTGTTACCTCGTTGGCAAGTGGAAACCCCTCCGGGTGTGTTTTCTCCTCACAGAAGTTAACTCTAGAGCTGAGGTGGGTTCTAACGCTGGCTTTGCCTCCAGAAGGAGGTCCAGCAAGCACCGTCCGCCAGGAAGCAGGACCCCCGGGGACTTCTGGTTGGGCTGTGGGCTTCCAGCACTGCGAGGGCTCCTTCCTTCGGGGAGCCGTCTGGATTCCAGTTTCTTACTTGGGCTTTGGAGCTGCAGGGGCAGGAGAGGGAGAGAGACGAAGAGGACGCAGTTCCACCAAAGGAATGTTCTCACATCTTTCTTTAAACTTGAGTGCCGTCCCAAAGCACCTAGGAGAGAGTTTGCAAACTGGCGCCGTGGCCAGAGCTAGCTCACAGACGTGTGCTTCGTTTAGCTCACATGGCATTCATTAAAATATTTAAAAGAGTTGCCAACTAGTAACAATAGGGAGGCTTCACAGACCATCTTCTTGGAAAGTTTGGAAGATCCAGCCGCTTGGCAACAGTCGGCTGCAGTAAGGAGTGGCTTCCCCTTTTAGATGTCCCACGCATTGTCCAGCTTACCCCAGTCCTCACCACTCCTAACTGCCTCACACCTGGCCCACCGCACTCACTTACGTTATCCGTCTGGCTCCTGTGGGCATCTGAATTTTGAAACTCTTGATAGAGTTTTGGAAAAAAGGGGATGCAGTGCTACAAAGGCGGCGGGGGGGAGGGCGAGATTCTAACCTTGGTGGGTGGGGAGGGTGGGTGTGAAGCCCGGTAGTCTGGCTCTAGAGCTGTGCCCTTCACCCCACAGCCCTCGCTCCTTGTGTGTTTCGGGATGAATCAGAAGGGACCAGTAGGTGCCTCACGGGAAAGGGAACCGCCCCTCCATCGTCACTGGCGTTATTTAGTGAATTCCTTGCTGCATGTAAAGCACTTAGAGGAGTGTCTGGTGCACTTTAGGCGTGCAGAAAGTGCTCATTGATATTATTATTTACTATCATTGATGCTGTTATTGATACTATTTTGTGTTAATTGATACTCTTCATTCATGCTTTTAAATTTTTATGTGTGTGTCTGCCAGGCTCACGTTGTGTCTCTCATGGTGTATTACAGCCGCTGTACAAAGTATTGTTTATGTCCACATTATGGATGTGGAAACGGGGGCTCAGGTGGGTTAGGGGTCACCTGTCTGAAGTCCTGCAGTGGGGGAGGGGGGAATTGGGGTGTGGATCTGCGCATGCGAGTTGAGAGCTCCCACGGGAAACCACTCGTCTGGACTATTCTTCTTGTCTAGAGCAGGACTGGTCTTTTCCTATTGAAACTTCTGGATCAGCATCTGGAGTTTCTTGTCTCCGTGGTTTCCTAGATGTGATGGCTGTTTAGTTATTATTTTTTTATTGAGGTGTAATTGACATATAACATGTTAGTTTCAGGTGCACAACGTAGCGGTTCAATATTTGTGTATGTTGTGAGATGATCGCCACTAAGTCTAGTTATCATCATTCACTGTACAGAGTTACAAAAATTTTCTTTTCTTTTTCTTTTTTCTTGCTGTGAGGACTTTTAAGGTTTACTCTCTTAGTAACTCTCAACTATGCAATACAGTATTGTCAACTCTAGTCACCGTGCTGTGCATTGCATCCCACTGATTTACTTGTTTTATAACTCGAAGTTTGTACCTTTTGATCCTCTGTTATTTATTACGCTTTATTTTGTGGCTGGAGAAAAACGCACTGAAATTGTGGAAATAGGTGAAGATCACCCAAATGAGAAACAACAGCAGCTGTTTGTTCAGAGCCTCTTGTACACCAAGGGAGCGGCCGCCATCGCTCGGTTTGGCGGAGACCTGGGCGGGCAGCCGGCTGGGAAGTGCCCGGTGGAGACCAGGGAGGGCTCAGGCTGCTCGCTCGGGGGGGCTGCTGGCGTGGGGGAGCAGGAGGAGGGCTAACTGGAAGTGAGCGTCTTGTGGGATGGGTTTTGCGTCCTTTGCGGGCCCCGAGCTGGAAGCAGAGGCGGTGGAAAGGGAGGCTGGCCAGTGTGGACGGGTTCTGACCTTGCTGGGCCTCTGGCTGCAGAGGCTGCGGCTTGGCCCTTTGGCCTGTTGGCTGCCAGGTGGTGGGTCCGAGTTCTGTTGCTGTCTGTGGTCCATTGTGTATCCATTCTTTCAAAATAAAGCACTGTTTTTAGGCCTAGGGAAACGTATTATTTCCCTACATAACTGTCTGCTTTAATCGTGTCTTTTATGAATGAATCGTGACGTATTTCATTCTGGCTCAGATGAGCCCCTGGGTCAAAGCGTGAATGTGCACGGGATTTGCCGAGATCTAATTTCAGAGTGGAAGATGGATGGAAAGGGGAGAGATGGGCGCGATTTTCACATGGTGCACTGCTGTCTCAGACTCAGAGAGGGGCCAGTGTGAACAAAAGTCAAATCAGTTATTCTCTAATATGGAAATAGATGCTCTTAGACATTAGTACCTAGAGCAGACTGTGCATTGAAAAAGCCTCTCAGCAAAGGGTCCTGAAGTGGGGTTTGGAGGCGTCAGGGCTGCCGGGAGGGCAGTGGCAGGCTGGATTCAGGGGGAGATCTTTGTTACACTTCCAAGCAGCTTTGAAATGTTATGAAATCTCCTCTACTCCAAACGTGTGTCTGAAGCTGAGAGAGGTCCTGGAAGCTTCATCTCTGATTTCTTAAGGCAGCTCTTTCTTGGTCACACAGAGAACCTCCTGGGCTGATCTCTCAACCTATTGGGCCGCAGAGCCCACTGGTTAAGATCTCGGACTCTGGAACCAGACTGCCTGGGTTTGAATCTTGGCTCTCCCACATACCAGCTGGGGGACCTTGGGCAGGTTACTTAACCTCTCCGTGCCACAGTTTTCCCATCTATAACTGGGGACCGTTTATGCTTTAAGTGACTATTTATGAAGTGTTAACTTTGTGCTCTGCCATGTTCGCCCATTTCACTTGCTGGCCACCCCATCCTTCTGGTTGCGCAGGCGAAATACTAATAAACCATAATTACTTTTTCCATCCTCTGACACCCCACATCTGAGCCGTCAGCAAGTCCTGGGGCTCTTCCTGTAGAGTATCCACCATCTAGCTGTGTCTGTTGCTGTGACCCAGGTCAAGACCAGGAGATGAACATCGGTATAATATTATGAGCGAATCTACAGACATTACTGAAAACGCCAGTTGTTCCTGTCACGTCCTTTTTCTGCTCCAGGACCCAGTCCAGGATCCCACGCTGTGTAGAGTTGTCACATCTCCTGAGTCTGCTGAATTCTGGTCGTCAGTCTTTTATTTCTCTCTTTCATGACCCTCGTCCTTTTGGAGAGTGCTGACCGGTCGTTTTCGAGACTGCTCCTCGGTTTGGGTTTGTCTGAGGACGTGCATGTTGGGCAGGAGCACCAGGGAAGTGCTGGCTCCTCGCTGGCTTTGCTTACTTGGTTAAAGTGGTGTCTCCCTGGTTTTTCCACTGAAGCTTTGCCTTCTTCCCCTTTGTAATTAGTGGTAACAACATCTGGAAGATGCTTTGAGACTCTGCGAATATCCTTCTTCAGATAATGCTTTTGTGCGTGAATTTTAGCATCTGTCAATGATTCTTCCCTCAAATGTGGTAATTCTTAAATAAAGCAATTAGAAAGGAATCTGATAGAAGAATCTTGGCTCTTCTTGGTCGCTTCTGGTTTGAATGTATATAAAGAAGGGGGCTAATAGCAATTAGTCACTACGGAAGTCATTAGACCTGTTCTGCTGGGTACTGAAATTAAGGAAGATCGTCTGTGCACGCAGGGGCTGTAGAAGGCTTTAGGGAGAAAACATTCTTGACCTGGAGCATTAGCTGGCAATGCAAGGTACAGAATAAGTCCCTGAGGAAGTGGCATGGACAGCAAGTGACGTCAGAGAAGGGAGATAAGTGCAGTCCTTGGCGATTAACCAGGGCGAGCTTCCTGGAGGAGGCGGCTGTGGAGGATGGACAGGTTTTGATCAATTAAAGGAAAACAGGAAGGTTTGTGGGTAGGGCAGTATGATCAAAGAGTGTGGTGTGCCCAGGACGCTCTCTGGAGGCAAGTTTTCTCAGTCCTTAGAATCAGTGAGGTTTGCAGTCCAATTTCAACTCCCCCTTATGGGCTGTGTGACCTTGTGCAGGTTACTTCACCTCTCTGAGCCTTGCCTTCCTCTTCTGTATAGTGAAACCAGCACCATGTCTGTCTTTCGGGATGGCTGTGAAGAGTAGAGGAGATAATGCAGGATAAAGCAGGACGGCACTTAGCCCAGCACCTGGCAGCAATTTTACCTGTGATGCTTTGCGCCAGTCTTAGCAGCGGCTAAGTGGATTCTGGAAGCTGCCCCATGACCCACTACAGGGACCCCTATACCCACCACATCCCAGCAGCAGCGACGGTGGCTCCTGCTTATTGAGACCCCATCACGTGCCAGGCCCCCCTGTTAGATTCCTGTGTGCGTGGTCTCCAGCATCCTCGCCACAGCTCGGGAACTTGCCTGTTTCCTCTACTTTGACATGAAGAAATGGACTCAGAAGTGCTGGGTCACCTGCCCAAGGGTCACACAGCCAGAAAGTGACAGCGCCAGGACTGCCGCCAGGCCTGCCCCCTTCAAAGCCCACGCCGGTCTCATGGTCCCTGTTTTGTATGTGAATAATCTCGATGCTTACTTTCCCACTTAAAAAAAAATAGCAACTGTTTGGTGAATGTTCCTCAGGTGGCACCCAAAATCCAGGCTTTATTAATTTTTCCCCCAAGTAAAACTCAGATTTCCCTTGAGGAGGCTGCATAGACGCAGATGCTCTGAAATCTGCGCTCTTGGAGCCCAGATCAAGCCTGGAGCTTGGAGCTGAGATGTCGGCAGAGCTTAGACAGGAAGGCGGGCGGTTATTTCCCGATCAGAGTGTAGCCTGCAGAACACATGTAGCTGGTTCTGGCTGTTGTCTGCCGCGTGCAGTGGGCCTGTGTCCGTCAGTCAGCACGCAATGCGGACCCCCGATGCTGCCCATCTTCCCTCCAAGCACGCTGGCATCTGAGAGCTCGCCGGAGGCTGGTGGCAACGAGTGTCAGTGTCAGAGGTGGGGGGTTCCAGCTGCGGGAGGGGAGTTTGATCTGCGTGGAGAGCTTTATCTCAGGTCGCAGTTTTGGAAAACGGGAGCGTACCTAGATTATGGCGGTGGCTGAACATGTAGTGAACACTAAGTTTGTGTCAAGCCACACTTAGGTGTTTTGTCACTTTAACCCTGGAAGTCATGCTGGGAGGTGGAAGGATTCTCTTCAGGGCTTCCTCACAGACAAGGAGACCCTGCCTGCCCTCTGCTCTCCGGGATGCTCTCCTGCCTGAGGGTGCAGTGGAGAGAGCGCCGAGGGCCAGCAGGAAGAGCGGCTGCTCCCTCGTGCCAGGGCTTTGTGGCAGGGCCACTTATCTGCAGGTGGCTGGTGCCTGACCTTGGCTGACCTTGGCATCCAGCCTCAAGACTTCTTCCCTCTCTCTGTTCATGCTTGCCCCGTCCCTGGGCACCATCTCCCTGATTGAAATGCTCGCAGGGCGTGCACATCCAATGATGTGTCAAGCCTATCACTACCAGTCTGGCAGCCTAAACATCATTGGATAATTGTTTGTGTGTGTTTGTGTGTGTGCATGTGCATGCCTGTGTCCGTTTGGTTTGGCCAATGACAGGCATTGACTGGAGACCAGACAGTGCGAAGAGAGAGGGGACAGGCTAGTTGGTGTCCCTCTTGCCCTCCTGCTGGGCGGGCTGCACGCCCTTATGTGTGGCTGTAGCGCCTCTTGGTGGCTCCTCTCCCATCGCTCTGGGCGCAGCTCCAGCTTATGGCAGCTTGCAGAAATCCCTCCCTTCGCTGGTCCTTGGGACCCGGGGTGGCACAGTAGGCCCAACTTGTTGCAAGCACACTGAACAATTCCCAACAACTGAGTCTCAGTTTTTAAATGTAAACTCATTAAAATTAAATAAAGTTAAAAATACAGTCTCGCCTGAACAGGGGTCCCCACTGTTGCCAGTGCTGGGGTGCTTCGTCCCTTCCCGAGACCCTGCCGGGGCCCTGCTGGGCAGAGCAGTGTGTCAGTGGCCGTGAAGAAGGAAGCTGCGTGGATCCAGCTTAAATCGCCTTGAAAGGTTTGCCCGACGTGCTTCCCGGGCTGGAAGTGAGGGTCTGGTGGCCACATTCGGGTCTTTATCCCTTTTGGAAATTTCACCCTGTGAAGGAGAGCTGGAGTTTGATGGGGCCTGAGTGAATGGGGTGGCCATCCCCCCGGGGTTTCCACATTCTCTCTGTTTCTGATTCCGAGTGTTGAGTTCTTGTGTGTGGCAGGCACTCTGCTACCCGCTTCCCGTCCCTCCATCTTATTTACTTGCTGTCAATGGTCCCAGTGGGAGGCAGCAGGACCATCCCCATGTGTCACCTGGGGAGGCTGAGGCTGAGGAAGATAAGTGACTTCGTCTAGGCCACGAAGCCAGGGTTTTCGATTCCCAGCATCTGAGCACCTCGCTACTGTGCTGTGCTCAGAGAGGCCACATCTTGAGCTGATTTAGCTGAGATGTCCATCAGAGGAGAAGGGGTAAATAGCTAAATATTTATACAGAGGAATACTCTGCAGATATGAAAATGAATTCGTGCTACACTTGTTGGATAAATCTCTAAAATCTAGGGTTAAAAGGAAAAGCAAAGCAAATTACCAGCTCCTACCTACAGCAGGATACAGTTTAAAACGTGCAATACAATTCTATTTGCTGTGAATGCATTCGTCTGTAGTCAATGCATGAAATATGCGCGGACACAAACGCCAGCATCGAGAGCGGTGGGTTGAAGGTCCAGGGAGCTTTGTACCTGCATCTTCTATTCGTTCTTCTGGGTGGTGGGAGACGTGGGTGTTCATTTGATTATTCTCTGTACTCTTGTAAATGTTGGACCTATTTCATAATTATAACTTTCCTAATATTTTATTGCGAAAAATTTCAGACATGTGGCAAAGTTGAAGGAAATTTACAGTGAGAATCCATATGTCCACCACTTAGATTTTTCCATTAATATTTTACTCTTCTGGCTTTACCACATTTTTATCTATTAATGCTTCTATTCAGTCATAAATCCATCTTATTTTTCGATGCATTTCAAAGTAAACCGTAGCCATTCATACACTCGCCCAAGAAGTTCCATATGTACATCATTAGCTAGAATTCGATATTCATGTGATTTTGACTGGGATTGCATTGGATATATAGATCGACTTAGGGAGAATTGCAGTCTTAACAATATTGAATCTTCAACACGTGATCATGAACTGTTTCTCCATTCATTCACATCTTTACTTTTCTCCAGAAATACTTTGTAGAGTGTAGTGTACAGGCCATGCACGTCTTTTGTTAACTTTATTCTTTAATATTTTATTTTTAAATGATATTATAAGTGCACTTGATTTTATTTTCATTTTTCTAATTTTTCACGGCTAGTATATACATATAAATTGACTTTTGTGTATTGAGCTTGTGTCCTACAACCTTGCCATAGTCACTTATCTGTGTCTTTATCCTTAAAATCCGTCTCTTGTAGACGGCGTAGAGTTGTGTCTTGTATTTTTATCTATTTTGACAATCTCTCTCTTTTAATTAGAGAGATTATTCCATTAATATTTAACACAATTACTGATGTGGTTAGATTTGGGGTCCCCATTTTATTGTTTGTTTTTCTATTTACTCCTTCTGTTTATTGTTCCTCTGTTCTTCCTGTCCTGCCTTTTTGGGGGTTATTTGAATGTTTTAAAGAGTTCTAGTTCAACTTTCCTATAGGCCTTTTAGCTGCACTTTCTTGTTATATTTTTAGTGGCTGCTCAGGGATTACAATACACACACACTTAACTTTTCACATCTAGTTTGAGTTAACGGATTACTTCCCAGAAAAAGGAGGTCAATGGCAGGTCCATTTAACCACCCCGTGTCCTTTATGCTAACGTCATTTTATGTAATGACGCTGACTTATGTTAAAAACTTTAGAAGGCAATATTATAATTTTTGCTTTAAATGGTTTTTATGTATTATAAAGAAATTAAAAGGAAAAAGCAAAAAGCCAAAATAGCTTTTTGCTTGTATCCGGACTCTTGCCAGTTCTGATGATCTTCGTTCCTTTCCGGGCACCTAAGTGTTCATTTGGTGCCATTTGTCTTCGGCGTGTAGGACTTCTCCGTAATTTTTGTAGCGCCTATCTGCTGGCCATGAATTCCCTGAGTTTTCTTTTATCTGAAAGTGTCTTTATTTAATCCTCATTCCAGAGGAGTATTTTCACCATCTATAGAGTTCTGGGTTGGCAGGGTTTTTTCTTTCAGCCCTTTAAAGATGTCGCTCTATCCTCTGTTGGTCTCCACAGTTGTCAGTGAGAAGACAGCCGTTCATGGAGCCTTCACCTGCCGGCACTGTGTCGTTTTTCTTTTGCTGCCATTCTTGTTTCCTTCGTCTTTCAGCAGTTTGAGCCTGACGGGCAGAAGCTTGGCCCTTTCACGTCTATCCTGCCTTGGGTTTGTGGCATACTTGAATTTGTACATTTATGTCTTTCATTCAATTTGAGAACTTTTCAGCCATTATTTATTCCAGTATTTTTTTCTGTCTCATTTTCTCGCTCTCCTGCCTTTTTTTATGATTGATTGTAAGATGTGAGTTAGACGCTTTGCTGTTGACTAGCAGTGCTCTGAGGCTCTTCATTTTTTGTCTTTATTCTCGCCCTTTTCACGTTGGGTGACTTCTGTGGATCTGTCTTCAAGTTCACGGAATCCTTTTGTCATCTATATTTGGCTATGAAGTTTATCCAGTGAAATTGTATTTTCAGATATTGTAGTTTTAAGTTCTAGATTTTTCATTTTGTTCCCTTACTTTAATTTTTATTTCTCTGCTGAGATTTCCTGGGTTTTCATTCCTTAAGGGCATATTTTCTTTTGCATCTTTGAGCGTAGTTATAATAGCAGCTTTAAAATCCTTTTCCGGTGATTCTAACTCTAGTTCTTCCCAGGATTGGTCTCGGGTGACTGTCTTCTCACTCTTGAATGAGCCTTACTTTTTTTGAGTCTTCCTAAGTGGAGCAATTTTGGACTGCACTTGGAGTTTATGAATGTGAGGTTGTGCAGACTCTGGATTCTGTTATTGTTCTCCAGAGAGTCTTATTTCTTTTGTCTCAGCAGCTGATTAAGTTGGCTTGGCTTGAACTGCAAACCTCTTGGATCACAGCTCCAACCTCAGTGCAGGTCCTTTGTCTTTAGCTGGCACACTTTGACACTGATCTGCATAGACATGGTTCAGGGATATCAACAGCATAACTTTGGCCTTCCCTCTCTCACTCTTTCCCTTCCAGGATTCCCTGATCTCTCTTTAGCTGCCACAGCTACCTTGGGCTCAGTCCTGTGGTCACCTATGTCCCCCAAAACTGCATTTTACCCTGGTGGTGCTTCCTTTGACCCCCACAATGATGACTGCACCATCCTTGGGCTAAATGCAGCAAAAACGGGGAAATCCTTCCTTAGACCTGTCCTCCTCTGAGTGTGGACTCCCACCATGAGCTGCATATTTCTGTTCACTCTCTAGTGCCTTCAGATAGCTGCCTTTTACACTATATCCAGAGTTTGCAGTTGTTATCTGCAGGTGTGTTGGTCCAGTATGATTAAGCCATTGCCGTAAGCAGGTGTAGCCCGTTTATGCTTAATGTAATTACTGATATGGTTGGATTTAGGTCTGCTATTTTGCCATTTGTTTTTTATCTCATCTTTTTTTTTTTGTTCCTCTATTCCTTCTCTCTTGATTCCTCTTGTATTAATTAAATATATTTTAATATTCCATTTTAATTAATCTGTTGGCTCTAAGGATTATAATATGCATCTTTAACCTTAGCACAAGCTAATTGAGGTTGACATTTTGTTACTCTGGGTAAAATATAGTTACTTTACAGTAGTATATGTCATTCTTCTCATCCTTGTGCTGTTGTTATATATATTATAACTATATATATTGTATCTTGATACTTTTAAGATTCCAGTTATTTTATAGAATGCCTCTCAATTTGGATCTCTCTGATGTTTCCTCATGATTAGGTTATGCATCTTTTACGTGAATGCCACAGAAATGATGCCGTGTTCTCGTTACATCCTATTGAGTGGTACATGATTTTAATTTGCCTCGTTGTAAGTGATGTTCCTTTTGATCACATGATTAAGATGGTATCTGCCAGTGTTTTCCACTGTGAATTTACTGTTTTTCTCTTTGTAATTAATAAGGACTTTGTGGGGAGTTACTATGACACTATAAACATTTCATTTCTCATCAAACTTTCAACATATTCATTTGTTAACTTACATTCATAGGAAGCTTTGATTTCCTTTTGTTGAGTGGATTTGCCCTGTAGGAGACAGTAGCAAAAGACTGGGGGTTGGGGAGGAGTAGAGACACCAGGGTAATTATTTTCTTCTTCTTCTGCATCCTGGTGCATCTCTGGTGGAGGATGAATTTCCCCTGTGGCTTCACCTCCTGTAGGACACACGCTCCCCTTGAGTTTGAGGATTTGAGCTCCCACTGGATGGCCCCAGTCCTGGGGTTTTAGGTGACACCACCTCTTACTGTATCTCTCCAGCCTAGGGGGTGGAGTTACTTCTTGCTCTTGCTAAACGGTGGGTCATTTCACATTCCCTATTTAGGTTTTCACTTTTCTATCCTATACCATAATTTCCTGTATTAAATTCCCTCTGTTGAGGTACAAAGAGTTGCTTCCATTTTCCCAGTTGGACCCTATGGGTACAGAGCAGGATCATCATTTCAGGTTTGGACATGCTGAGTTGGAGGTGCCTATGGGACGTTTAGATGGAGAGGTGGAAAGGGCTGTTGGGTACATGGTTCTGAAGCTCAAAATAGATGTCTTTCCTGGAGATACAAATTTGGGTGTCTTTGCAGTTGGATCATAATAATTGAAGCCTTGGGAAGGATGAGATTTTCTCAGTAAAAATCATGAGAAGAAAAGAGGGCTTGTAACTGAATCCTGAAGGGGCCCAACATTTAATAGTTTGATAAACAACAAAGGTGAGCCTTCAGAAGAGCAGCAGAGAAGGAGCAGAGAAAGCCAGGAGAGTGTGACATCACACAAGCCAAGAGAAGAGACTGAAAGCAAGGGAGAGTCAACAGAATTGAATGCTGCTGAGAGGTCAGGCGAGGAAATGAAAATCCTCCTTTGCATTTTACATGTGGAGGCCGTTGGTGACTTTAACAAGATGATTAATGGACTCCTGGGAGTAAAAGCCAGATTGAAGGGGTTAGGTGTGAGGGATCTGTAAGGTATGTTAGTTAGGAATTAAGGTCGCCTACATGTAGCAGAAATCCCAAAGAACACTGACCTCCTCAAGACAGCGATAGATTTAGGGAAGGGCAACAATGTCCTTCGAAATGATACCAAGGTAGGTACTGGTTTGGTGGATCAAGGATGTCAGAGCACCAGGGATTGTGTGATTACCTTGGCCTTCCCCTCATTGTCACAAAATGGCTGCTGTAGTTGTGGCCATCACGTCTATGTTTCATGCAGAAGGAAGGAGAGAGAGGGGCAAAAAATCACGTGCGCCTGAGTCTGCCCCTCTTTAAGGAGCCTTCCCAGACGTGCTGATCAAAATCTTCTGACTAATGTTCAATGGCTGAAGCCTTCTCATGATCAAGTCCATCTGTAGTGAACAGGGAATTGTAGGTGTTTAACTGGGCGTATTGCCAGCTTACTCACCCCAAATCAGGGCTTTCTTGATAAGGAAGAAACAGAGGATGGATATTAGGTCAGCAATTGACAGTGTCTGCTGCCCGTGATTTGATGGATACAGGGAGGAGAATGTTGTTCCCAACATTTGGAAGAGGAAGGGAGGATGGCGAGTAAACTGGAGACCTGGGTATCAGGAAGGTTCTTTCCTCTAAAGCTGAGGGAAGCCTGTATGTGTTTAAATGCTGGAGCAGAGCTCAAAGTCCTGGAGGTGATGTGGGACCGGCTTCCCGGGGCCTGAAGGAACTCCTCTGTGTGCCTTGTAGATTTCCAAGACACAACTGGGCGTCGGTCTTACTTCCAGTACTCACTTTAGAGTGGCAGAGAATTTTATTTTCAAGGAAAATAAGTAATCGTGTGCATAGTAGTTCTGCTCCGTGTAATCAGTTAACGTGGAGCTAGTTCAATTTGCTCTTTCAGCATTTTGTAGTTGCCCGCCAATGACTTGGGGGTAAATAATTTTAGGGAAATTCCAGGGGGCGTCCTCATCAGAGATGCAAGGTACACTTTGTGACCTTTTCATCCTGCTTGGTGGGGTAATGTTTGGTGCCAGTTTCATCAGATTTCCAATAAAAGTGTAGTGTCCTATTCATCTCTCTGTTGGCTCCAGTAAAAATAAAAATACAGTCTCTCCCTCCATTGTGTTAAGACTGACTGTCACTCACTGTCATTGAGACAGATTTCATGAAGCCAGGAAGGAAGAAGATAATGAACTCTGTGAGGGCGTAACCTACAGTCTATCATTTTAAGGTAGATATAATTTTTAATTGCATTTCTTTCTATCTAAGTGGTATAAATCTACAAAACTTTTTGCAAGAAATTCAACATGCTCCCCTCTTTGTACTTGGAGTGCTTTATTCAGACTTCTGGTCCGGCGTTTATCCCAGCACGTTACAATTAACTGAATTTGTGTCAGTCTCTTTGATTATGAGCTTCTGCAGACGGGATTGCTGATGTGGCAGTCTGCGTCCCCAGCTACAACTGGCAGACTGTTAGAGCTCATGAAGTCGCCCCTGAGAGGAATTAAATTTGAAATCCAGAATAAGAAAACTTGTCACTTACCTCCAGGGTCCCAAGTAATGATTTTTCTTCCCTTATGGCCACGCAGTTGCGTCTCCTGCTTAATAGATCCGTGGGTGGTTTCCCTCTAAATGGGAAATGGAACTCCCTCCCAGGACTTGTAGCCTGTTGGTTTAGCCGAAGGAGCTCTCTGCCTGCCCTGGGGGCCGGGACGTCAGGACCAAAGTTCATAGATGTTTCTCCAGAGGGAAGGAGTAGAAAGAAAGGTGCCCATTTTGCACTGGTTAGGGTCGCAGTTGGGGATACTTTATACACAGCATTTGAAACTCTGATGGGGTTTGAAGTGAAAGGCAGGTGAAAAGTAAGAAGATACCTTTCCTGTTGCAAATTTGCGGCACTTTTGATTGTGGCCTAAGGGAGCGGGGCAGAATATGAGGACGCAGAGCCGATGCTCGTAAAGCGTCGTTTGCCTCTCCTGCCTCATCTCCCGCCATGCTGCCCGTTGTGCACCGAGTTCCAACCTCACACACCTTCTCTACGTTCCTGCAAACCACCAAGTTTACTCCCATCTCGGGCACTTTCTTTGATCTCTCTGCCTGGAATGCTCCCCAGGTGAACAGGGCTGTCCCCTCCTCATCTTTCACTTCTTACCTCCAATGCTTGCCTTCAGAGAGGCCTCCTCGAGCATTGAGCATCCCTAAGTGGTCCCTAAGCTGGCCACGCCTCCGTGATCCCACCTGTTTTCTTCAGGCACTCATCGCTACCCGAAATAAACTAGGCGACTTACTCGTTCACTTATTTCTTGTCTGTTTCTCCCACACTCAAATGTTGGCTCCGTGCAGGCAGGCCGTGTGCCCTCCGTGCCAAGAACTGTCCGGGCTTGTAGCTGGGACTCAGTAAATGGGGAACAAACTCACCTCGACATCCTGGCTACGGCAGTTAAATTATGGGGGTTGATGCCTGTTCTGCACTGAATTGTGTCCCCCTGAAATCCATATGTTGAGTCTGAACCCCCTAATATTTCAGAATATGATTGTATTTAGAGATAGGGCCTTTCAAGAGGTAAAATGAGGGCATTGGCATGGGCCCTAAGCCGATATGACTGGTGTCTTTATAAGAAGAGGAGATGAGGACACAGACACACACAGGGAAAAATCGGGTGAGGACACAGCGAGAAGGTGGCCATCGACAAGCTGAGGGGCCTCAGGAGAAACCAACCCTGCTGGCCTCTTGATCTTGGATTTGCAGCCTCCAAAACTGTGAGAAAATAAATCTTTGTGGTTTACACCCCCAGTCTCTGGCACCTTATTATGGAACCCCTAGAAAACTAATTCGATGCTCTGCAACGGAAAGGAATAAAATAGCCTTCCATACAACGAGCTGGTGATGCAGAAGTTTCTTTCCGTCTCTCACCCTTGTCCTCTCCTTCATGACTCCTGTGTTTTCCATTGTTTCACTGTCAGTGTGAGACTTTCGAGAGCACAGGTTTTTCTTACTGGAATGGGCTGGTTTACTGGGAGCACCGCTTGGCAGATGAGTGCCCCACAGGGTCTTGCTCTGGACTTCGGGCTTCCTCTTCAGAGATCTTCCTTCAGGATTGGGCGTGTGGAGAACAGTGTTAGTGCAGAAGGAAAACTGTCACCAGACTTGACTGGCTGAAGTCCTCTCCCGGGAGGCTCCTCCTTCTTAGATCTGAGGTGACTTTTCTGCTGAAATTCTCCCGGGGCACAGGAAATTCTCCGGGATTCTCGTGTGAGTTTGCAGAGAGGTGCGGATGTCGCTCAGCTGACCCACAGACACGTTTCTTTTCTTGTTTAGATAGAGAAGGTGGCTGGTTGTAACTAGCAATTGGTGAACCCCTTGAGTCCTCGCTGTTTCCAGCCAGGGTCCCATGTGAAAAAGAGAGACACGAGGAAGGAGATCTCCTTCGGGGCTTCTCTGGGGTTCCAGCCAAGCCTTCCGGATGCATCTCCCATTGTAGAAGCCCCCACCGCCCCTCATGCTTCTTTTTCTTTCTTGTACATCTAAGAGCCTTTACTCCTGCTTGGCAACTTGTGTGTTGGTCAGCTTGTACACCTTGGTG
The DNA here is from genome assembly GCF_021613505.1 of Equus quagga. Lineage (NCBI taxonomy): Eukaryota > Metazoa > Chordata > Mammalia > Perissodactyla > Equidae > Equus > Equus quagga. The sequence goes on along the minus strand of NC_060281.1, from coordinate 68,626,314 downwards.
CTCACTAACTAGTTGCAGTTATGTGCTGTCAAAGAAAATGGAGAGAGGAAAGGGACCATTTGTGACTCGAATGAGAAATGGGAAAGAACGAATATTTCCGATGCTGCATACAGAAAAAACCCCTTGGTTTCGGTCACTTCATGGTGCAGAAAAAAGTCGAGAGTTAAATTTCATTTTGCAGCAGAGCCGGATGGCACTGCTGAAATCCATAAGATCAGATATAACATTTCCATCCCTGAGCGGGTTTGTAAAGCCCCTAATAGGATTTACTGACCATAAGAACCACAGGCCGAGCAGCGGAAAGGTTTTATTTATTTGCCATCTGTATGTAAATTTTGCTATTATGGAAATTGTGTCAGAAATTGGACTACAACTAGACAGCACACAATGTACTATAACATTTGAGCTAAGATACAAAAAAAAGCCACCTCTGTGTGTGTGTGAATAATCCAGCTCATTGTGGCTTTCTGTAGGAAACTCAGTCTCAGAGTCTGAATCTGACCTGCGATCACAGTGGATGGACTCATTTAAATCCACAGCAGTCACTCAGAGAGTAGGAGGTGGGACTGAGTCTTCACGGGAAAAGAAGTATCCATGTCTTTCCTTATTATTAGCTCGCAGAACTCAGTGCCAATCCATTCTTTAGTGACTCCCCGGGTGACTATAAAGAGACCATTGCATTGCTAAAGGACAAATATTTTTGGAGTTAATTATAGCTCGTCATGGAAGACAGGAACGCCTCTTTGCTTTTTATCCTGGAAGAAACTCAACTGACGTGCAGAAATGAAATCGGGCCTCAGGAATGTGGATGTCAGCTGTGTTGCATAATTAGCGTGCTGGGGTGGGGGAGCGGGCAGCTTATTGTGCAGCCAGTGGCTGTCTTTGAGGAGCAGACATACACCCTGTCATGCCTGCTTACAAAGTTTGACCTGCCATCGTTTCATGTTTCCATAGTAACGTGACAGGGGTCCAGAGGAAGGGGTGGACTCGCTTTGGCGAGACCTGAAAAATGGAGTCACCGTCTATGTTCCCCTGCGTTCTGAATTTTGTTCTTTCACTGTCTGTCTCAAAGTCACTAGGTTCTAGACTGACTTTTGCCTTTAATTCATCTTGGATGCCAGCTGAAATCAGCCTGCACCTCACACGTTGAGAACCACTAGTGCAGGGGAAAGGTGATTTCAGGTGACCCTAGGGGGTACAGGTACTCAAGTGCCAAATGTAGGTGCTGCGGGAACAGTGACTTACCCAGGGAGGGTTGAGTCCTCTGCGTCCATCCTCTTTCTGCCCTGATTCAGCCAAGGAGACAGCCTCTGTCTGATGCTCCAAAGTCTCTTTCACCCCCTAACCAACTGTTGGCGGGTTTGTTTCTGTCGAACAACGCTAGCCCACGCCCCAGGCTGGAGCTTTTGGCAGGCAGCCGTGTCTGCCTGGAATTCAATAACATTGTTTCATTTTTATTGTACTCATTTTAGGGGTTTTCTTCTCTTTATGGAAAGTGATATTGCTTTTTTCATTTAAAGTGCTGATACATTGCTTTCTCCCCAGATAAATTTATATAAGGCCAGTGAGCAGATTTAAAAGAAAATATTAAGTAAGTATTAACATAGATAGCATCCAGGATAAAGCAAGGCAGTGTGTCTTGGTACGGGGGTGCCGAGAGATGGGGAGTTCCTCGGCCGCGTGTGCCCGTCAGGGAGGCCACCCCTGCATGCGTTTCTTTAGCATGCGTCTCAGAGCCGGGATGGTTGGCTCTGAGGTGGACATTTGCTCTTCATCAGTGGCCACCAGCTCAGGGGCTGTTGAGCTTTTCCTGTCCCAGTTCTCTCCCCTCTGAAACAGGATGACACCACTTCCTGAAGGCTGTGTGGTGGGTCTAGAGGGAGTCACCTGCAGGGGCGAATCATCCAGGTTGAGGAAGGTGTTCAAAGAGGGCGAGTTTATCCCCTTCCCCTTGTGAGGGCTGAGGCTGCTCCGGGACGTCCGTCATGGAATGAGGAAGCTGAGTGGTCCACACAGGGGTCGTAGGATGGTGCTGGCACAGCTGATGCCCACAGCACACCTGTGCATAAAGTACAGGGGTCAAAATGATCTGAAAGCAAAAGTCACATAAGATAAATGCCTGCTGTACTGTGGGGAGGGAAGAATAAAACGGAGTGGCTGGCTTTCCAAGTCGTCCCAAACCCTCTCTCTTCCGGTGAGTGTGAATCCCTTGGGGGAGGTCGTGAAAATTCAGGGCCCTGGGCCACGTCCAGACACTGAGTGAGACCCGCTGTCTACGGTTCAGAGTGCGGCTGCACACTCGCGTCTGCTCTCTGCATGTCTCCGCAGGGAAGCACCTGCCGGGTGTGCAGGTGGGAACATGCTGGTTGTGCTCCTGGAGGGCATGACTACTTCTGACTGACGGAGCTGCCCCAGGGGCATAAGATGGAGAGAGTTCTCAGAGGTGGGCTGACCTAGGATGGGACTTATCCTGAAGGTCCAGGAGCAACCGAACCAGAGAGAGACCCAGGGCGGAAGCCCTAGTCAGAGGTCAGGAGAAGTTGGATGGTGTGTCCAACTCGGGGAGAAAGGCAGAGGTGAAGCAGAGGTTGGGTGAGGAGGCCATAGCAAGGGGATCTTGAGAACAGAGCAAAGAATGAGGTCACTTCTTATGTATGCTCGTGCCTCAGTTTCCCCTTCTATAAAATGAGGATAATGAGGTTCCTACTTCAGAGGGCTGTGATGAGGAATAAACAGAAAACTGTGTGTAAATAGCTTAGTACAGGGCCTGACACATAGCTCTAATTATTATTAATATTTTCCTTGTTATAATTTTTTCCCACTTATGTAGCCTCCAGTACATCTTATGGGACGTTATGAACATTCTTAAAGGGTCCTCGTGGAGTTGGACAGACCCCCTAGGAAAGTGGAAGGAATCATTTTCTTTAAAGAGCGTCTCTTCAGAATACGCGTGTAACTCTAGCTCCTTGCTGTGGGTTTCGGTTAATAACCGTTCATTGAGCACCTACTCGGTTGGTGTTTTAAGTTACCAAGAAGTCTTGGATGGGGTCCTCACCCCCAAACATCTTAAATTCTTTTGGGGATGCAGTGTGTACATACAAACAGATGAATGACAAAGCTAGGTTTGATGCTATGGGTGTTTCAAGAATGTTTTGAAAGGTAGGTGTTTAGGGAGCCTGGAAAAGAAGAGGTGTCACTTGATCTTGGCTGTTAAAGGTTGGATAAATGAGAGTATGAGGATAGAAGGGGAAAAGGCATTCTTGATCTGTTAGAGATGGCAACACTGAGTATGGAGTGATGGGTAGTCCAGCTGGGAGGATGTTGAGACTTATACTATGATTAACCTGTGGATATAGGGGTAGATCCCTTTCCTCAGCTTGTCACTCACTGCAGAAAGCTATGTATCATGAAAAAGTGTGGACAGTGAAGTAAGGAACACTGGTTCAAATCCCTATTCAGAAGGAATGCTAACCTTCTGACCCCTTGATTTTATCCCATTTTGGGTTTTTGACCCTCAGAATGATAAGATAATATGTTTGTGTTGTTTTAAGTCGCTAAGTTTGTGGTAATTTGTTACAGCAGCGACTGGAAACTAATACAGTGCCTTCACCAATTAATTCGGAAAATAGATGGAGGATGGTTTTGTCAGTGAGCAGAGCCCCCTTATGCAAGGGAGATGGATGGAAAGTGAAGGGATCACCGTGACCTCCATCACCAGGATATCACTCACCATGTGCAGTAAGCACTCCTGGTTCCAGAGATGCATTTCCAGCAAAGAAGCTAAGAGACTCATGGTGCTGCCAGAACAGTGAGAGGCACGTGGAATTTGGAGTTTTGAGAGATGAGGGCTTTTCAGATCACAATATCACATAAAAGGCAGAGTTTTGAACTCCTGTTTTGCTCCTGTCTTACGGATTGAGGATTTCTCTTCAAGTTGGAAGGGAGGGAATGCCCTGGTACAGAAAAAATGGAACTAAGGATGGGTGTATTCATTTCCTTCATCCACTGTAACAAATTACTGCAAACTTGCTGACTTAAAGTAACAGGAATTTAATCTCTCTCAGTTGCGAAGCCAGAAGTCTGAAATCAAGGTGTGGGCGGGGGTGGCTCCTTCTGGAGGCTCTGAGGAGACTCATTCCAACCCTCTCCCCCAGCTTCTGGTGATGGCCAGCAACCCTTGGCGTTCCTTGGCTTGTTGCTTCATGAGTCCAATCTGTGCCTCTGTCTTCACATGGTCTTCCCTTCTGCATGTCTCTCTGTGTCTTCTCCTTTTCTGTCTCTTATAAGGACACTCATCATGGAATTTAGGGCTCAAACTCATCCAGGATGATCTCATCTTGAGATCCTTACTTAAGTACTTTATCCAACTAAGGTCACATTCACAGGTTCTGTATGGACATATCTTCGGGGAGCCACCATTCAATCCACTACAGTGGGCAAAGGGCTGAGCCCATCCTTCTGGGCTCAGATGACTCATCTCCTAGGGCACTGGAGGCCTTTGTGGGTTGATCCCAAGCACAGTGATTGGAGTGGGGCTCATGCCAGTGCCCGGCTCTTGTCCTCAGACCCAGTCCTTGCTCTTCCTTTGCTCTGCCGGTATCACAGAGGGCTGACCTTGCAGGTCCCAGTTTCTCTTCAACTGGCTGAAGCCGGTGGGAGGCACTGGCAGAGGACCAGTGGGCAGGAGGGAGGGGGCGGCCAGGGTATTTCTACCTCCTCCCTCTCTGCTATGTGTCATCTATGGCAGCAGCTACATTTCTCCTGCTTGATGAGCCTGTTGTGGTTCTGTCATCCTTCAGGTGGCCCTGGCCCCTGGCTCTGAGAAGGCTACTCCCTCCTTCTGTTCTTCTAGCCTGGGGTTCTGCAATTTTCTGCAGTGCTAATCTTGATCAAGCTTCTCAGATACACATAACTGAGTCAGCCCTTCTCTGGATTAACTTTGCTGTGTTTTAAATGCTCAGAGTTGTCCCTGTTCTCCTGATGAGACTCTTACAGGTACAAGAGATACGGAGAGAGAAAGGAGGCACAGATTTTGTGTGTCAGCCTCATTGCTAAGCACACCGTAAGCATAAAACCAAACTCTGCCTTAACTCTGTCCCAGCTCAGGGGAATCACAAGCAGCTCTCTTTAGCCCATTCTGAAGACATTGAGGGGTTCAGATTCCACATAACTTCCCACCTGCTGGGGGCCCAAGGCCCCACCCTCCTTCCATACTAATATTGCATGGTGCACAAGTACATGCCGGATGTCCATGTGGGCCCCCTGCAGATCCCGAGACAAGGAACTGGGGTGCAGGGAGTTTACCTGGGAGGTGATGCCAGAAGCCAGAAGTGTGAGGATGGGGAAGTGAGACAGGGAAGGAAGAGAAGCTGATAAAGGTGTGCTGGTGAGTGCCTGGGGCTTCATCCTGCTGAGGTCCCTCCTCAGAACTGTGTAGAAGGCACCTCAGAACTGTCCCACTGGAAGATGGGGAAGCTGGAGCATTTATCTACTGACTTCCATCCTAGTTGGTTGAAGGTGGCCCTGGGGGTTGTAACTGGGAGAAAACAGCAGAGAAGCAGACACTCTGGTGAAGGCCACCGGTAGAGGCACGTGGAGCTGTCCACGACGGCAGTGCTGAAATTGGGTGGGCTGAGGGGCGGGGGCGAGGAGGTGCTTCGTAAGTGCCTGCTATTGCGCATGTGTGTGCGCACGTGTGTACATGTGTGATCACGTCTGCGCATGCTTCTGTGTACATGTGTGTGTGCACGTGTGCAAGTCAAGTCACACAAGGACTGAGCTGAGCACAGACATAGGTCCCTCCTGCTAATTGGTCATCTGCTACCAAGGGAAATTCTCTCTGGATACCAATGGGAAGTGCAATGACTATAGACCCCAGGTACATGTGATGTTTGGTGCCAGCTGGAGTGGGAGTGTGGGGTGGGCTCTGGGGATTCTGATCAGGTGCTCTGTGGGGGGTCCTGCCAGTTGCTTGCCGTGGATCTGGGCTTGTTTCTAGACTTGGGTTTCCAGCCTTCCCGTCCATTCTATGAGATGCACAATATCTACCCTATAAACCTCTTTCTTGTAGGCTGGCCAGAATGAATTCTGTTGCTTGTAGTACTCTAACGTACATCCTCCCTTGAGGGTTTGACTTTTCAGGTTATTATCACATGATTTTGTATTAAACAGAAATAATTTTTATCATACACCAATATCTTTAGATCCCTAAAACACAGACAAAAGTAAGATATGGTTCATGTTTTCTTCTAAGGCAAGTGTGGTTTCTCAGTGGAGTCAGTTCAGCGTCTCTCTTTTTCTAGTTGAGATCACTCGGTTTTATTTCTTTCATTCCAAGACATGGTCCCAGGACACTGAGTGATGATTCTGAACAGGAGCCTTGGTGCAAGAACATGAAGAAGGTGCATTCTTACTGCCTTCTCAACCATGACGTGGGCTGGCAGAAAGAGAAGACACCTTGCACTTTGACATCTGAGTTCTGGTCCTGGCTCTTTAGAGCCTTCCTCAGGTCACTTCATTTCTCTGAGCCTCAGTTTCTTATCATAAAGCCATTAGCTTAATTGAGATGTAACCTTATGGAGAGGCGCTTGAAAAAGTTCAAAAGTCTATGAAGATGTATGGTTGGATTGCTGTAATCGGATGCCAGGAAATCACATCAAGCTCAGTTCAATAACATTATTCTTGAACTGTGTTTCAGGGTTGAACTACTCATCAAATTATTCCAGCTCAGTCTAAATTTGTGGAAGTTGTGGGTGTTTTTCTTTTTAAAAAAGTCTGTTTTCTTTGCCTTCTCTCTGCTTGAAAATCCTTTTTGTGGCTTCCCATTCTCAGCTTCTCCATGAATCGCCAGCAGTGGAGACAGACGGGAGGTGGACAGGTGAAGATAGGGGGCTGTGTGTTCCACAGCAGCGTTTTTGACAACCGAAGATAAACGCTGGGATCTTTCTTAGCAGCTTGATTCCTCTTCCTGGTGCATTTTCCTTTTTCATCTGAGCTGTTGAGCGAAAGCAACCTGGAGCAGAATCTCAGATTGAGGTGCCAACTGCTCTGCTGAATTGAGCCGGACAGGGAAGCCGCCTCCTGGCTAGAGAATTGCTTCTTTGATTCGCAGCTCAAAGACCCTGGGGGGCAGCTGCAGGGCTGCAGTAGAGTGTGAGGCTGCCTGTAGGGGCTGGTTCAGGTCGTCTCTGGAACTGCCTTTTCCCAGGGTCCCGGTGTGCCCATACCTACACCCCACCCCAAATCTTTTCCCTTACTATTTTCATTTCAAATGATGCCCTTTTTTCTTTTAGGCAATAAATTTATCTCAAAAGAAAACTTTATATCATTCCCTTGGTGGAAGATCAATCTCTTGACTTTCTGGTTTTCCTTTTTTCTGGTACTCATTCATATTAATGTGTAGCTGTGACAGTAATGGGTTTATCTCTAAACATATCTCACCTTGGGGATCCTGACCTCTGGGACTGAGCAGTCGGCACTGTCTCTTTCCCGTCTGATTTCACTCTTTCTACCACATGTTCACATCAGCAGTGCTACTGTTCAATTAATATTTTTCTCTAAATCAGCTCATGTTTTTACTAAAGTAAATTTACCTGCAACAGAAACTTTATGTCTCTTCTACAAATGGAAAATCAGTATCACTGGCCATAAATAGAAGTCAGCTGTAACAATAATGATACACAATAGCCAGTGTTACAACGTTCAAGCTAGATGGTTGGAGGCTGTAAAATGCCTTGATTTTGAGGCTCATTTGTTTTCTGTTAAAGAGGAGGTTTGCAACTGTTAGAGGTCGTTACAGACATGAACACTCCACTGCCACTTTCCACCGGATTTCATCAAAACAGTGGACAAAGATTAGAAACTCTCTTCTTCAATTTTTTAAACAATTATTTAATATTATGTCCTTGTCCTACCACCTAAAATTCTCTCATGTCCTCTTAGGGAGAGGAGTGTCTATCCCACATCCTGAAAACACGGCACTATCAGTTAAAAAAATTTTTTTAACATTTAATTTTGAGAATTTACAAAATTGGATGAATTGCCAGCATTTTAAAACTTGGGGAGATGAATGCTTGGTCCTTTATTTCTCTCTGTTCTTCCTGACAGCATCTGATGGGATAAGAACTGTGTTTGGCATCTTAAGACTTGGCTGTCCAGGGGGAGGGGACCTGGCCTCTGGCTCTTTGCTTCCCATCTCTGGTCTCTCGAGGGAAGCCCTGCCGAGCATCCTCATGGCTGTTTGTTTCCCATCCTCCCAAGGATTCCTGGAGGCTGCCTGATGGACCTGAGTGGGGTGGTCACTGCACCTTGTGCTTTCCGTCCAGAAGGAGCCTTTTTACTGACAGGGAACCAGAAGGTTCTATGTCACTTGAGAACAGATGCTGATAAAATCTGTGTTGGACACAGACCTAATGTAACTCTCAAGCTACAGTTTCCCAGGGAAAAATGGCTTTATTAGTGTGATTTTCCTGCTCTTTATAGTAGGTTTGGCAACTAAAAAAATATGACCAATTGATTTAAACGAGGTTCCAAGAAGTGCCAGGATCTTAATAGCATATTTTTAGTTTAACCCATGGCAGGCAGGTCAGTGTCATAGAATATTTCTCTTGTCGGAGATTCGTCAGTTTATTCATTGAACAAATATTTGCATGTATCCCGTTTGCCAGGTACTGTTTTTGCACTGACTATAGTGGGGGAGGATGTAGTTATCTGATCTCATGGGGCTTATATTCTAGCAGGGGAGGCACAGAGAAGTCCCTGGTGTGTTGGTGTTTATGGGGCCCATATTTTCTGAACGAAACGAGTACTGGAGTACTTGTTGATTTTGAGTGGAGCAAAGTCCAGATGGCCCCACAGTGGGAGGGAGGTATGGTGGGGAGAAAAAATGCCTGGCCAAATCTGGTCTGGCCGTGGGCCAGCACTGGGGCTGTTGCTCTCTTTTGAATTGGGGAGTGGTGTATTGAAAGTCATTTGGTGGCACTGCCAGCTAGGGACAAAATGCCTACCACAGATGAGCAAATTAGTAGATTCTGCTTGCTTTTGCATTTTTTGTTTTTTACTTAGTGGTTTATTGCATTTTTTGTTGCATTTTTGTTCTCGACTTAATGATTTGTTTGTTGCAATTTAAAATGCCGGTGGACGCAAGACAAGGTACACCAATGAGCGCACTGGCTGAATAAAGTGAGGCGGGCACAACCGAAGAGCTACAGGAGCACTGGAGAGGGAACAGCCCCTGCGGAGCTCTGCGCTGGGAATAATGTTGGCTTTTAGGAGGAACAGAAAGGAGGCGGTTTTTTCTGGATCCAGTAGTGTCTGACTGAGTTTTTGCATCTGCAGAGATAAGAACAGTTCACCAAGTGAACGCGGCTTGGGGGCGCTATTTTGGGGTCCTACTGAGCAGTGCAATGATTTGGCTAATATCACGCAGGGAGCTGTTAGCCAAGTTTAAAATAAACCTCCAGCTCGCTAAGACTAGGGCTTCTTTGCCTTATATTCCTGCGGCTGTGTAATATTTAGAAGCTGTCTCTGAAGGCTGTTTCTGAAGTGATGGCACACAGTTAAGTAGTCTGAGGTACGGGGGGAGACGTTGCCTAAGAAAGACGTCCTGAACCCCCCAGCTACATTATCCGTGGCTGTGAATATCCCAGACAGAAATCTGGTCTCTTTACAGTAACTGCTTTTTTTTTCCCTGACCTGTTGCATAGGAAGTCTCTCTTTTGATAGGAGGATTAAAAATATTTTTGCTTCTCATTTTCCAAATCTTTGTCTATTATGTTGGAACTTATTTTATAAAAACAGCTAGAAATTCTGGACCCTAGAACGCAGGCACCTCAATGTGTTCTCTGGTTGTCATTCAGAAAGGACAGGTGGGTCTCTGGTCTCTGTGCAGAGGACGGACTTTTCCCTTGGGGGGAGGCCAAGGAAGACAGTGTCAACTGGAGCTTGGTCTCCTTGGTCCTTTGTATGTCCCTCAGACAGTTACCTCAATAGGCAACTGGTGCTTACCCTTCCTCCTTCTCAACCTTAGCACCTGAACTAATGAGTCATTTTTTCACAGCAGGATTGAAGCAGGGATTTACCAAGGAACGGGGTGTGTGTTTGTGCAGAGCATGTGGGTACGGATGTGTTTGACAAGTTCACTGTGTCAAGGGTGGTTTCTGGAGTCTGTGTTCCGGGACTGAGTAAATGGAGAGAGATTGTCCCCGAGGAGGCTTGTGGGGGCGATGAGAGGGCAGAAACCCCTCGGAGAATGCCCCCACAGAGGGGCCTCGGGCTGCAGACCTTCTGCAGTTCAGTGGATGCGAAGTCACACTGCGTACCGGGCAGCCCTGCGCAGATGGAAGGTCTGGTCAAGAGAGGGCTACTTCTGCAGGCTGAGGGCAGAGGGTGCCCCCCTTAGACTGGGGCGTGTGAGTGTCAGTGACCAGCTCGCCCCAATATCTACCTGCCCACCTACTCACCTTTATATTACCTGCATGGCCCCTGGAGAAACTTGAACTCACAATCATGGGGCTGAGTAGATGGGACACGGGCAACTTTCTAGAAGGTTTCCTAGTTCCAAGCCTGGTAGAGAAGTGGCAGAGACACCCCCACCCCCTCTCCCCCCACTGACCTGAGGGGCACGGGAGCTGCCATTTTGGATATCTCAGGGGCGCCACGTGTGGATAAATGACAGAAATCCTAGTAGCTTTCTACTCCCTCCCCATCTTTGTCCATACACGGAATCCCAGAACCATCCCACTCCTCGTCTCTCCCTGAAAGGGGATAGAAAACCTCAGGAAGGGAGCTTTTATTTTTTAAATGAACCTGGCCAAATGGGGCTGAGAATAGAAATTAATTTGAATTTGAGAAAATAGAGAAAATACTGTTTCTTGAGTTTGTGGACCGAAAGTCCAGTGTATTGGAGTCACACCCGTGGAGTCCATCCACGGGGTGGCGGGAGGTGGCAGCCAAGTGGAATCAGATTTCCACCTACCCAACGGCGGACCGTTAGTCCCGTGGGGACCGTTAGGCTGGTCATGGTTAGAAGGACAGAAGATGCGATGTGTATTAGCTGCCTGCCGTATGCATTGTGCTGTGTGATGTAAATACATTCACTCATTTCATGCTCAAGGCTACCAAGTGGGTACTATCATTCCCATTTTACAGACAGGAAACTGAGTCCCAAAGAGGCTGAAATAATTAGTGTGAGGTTGCAAAGGTGGAAAGTGGCAAAACCTGGCTTTGAGCCCAGGCATTGGGGTCTGGAGACCTGCTCTTAACTCCTCTGTTACGCCGCTTTTTCGGGCACTGGGAGAGGTTTGGGGCACTTCACCTGACAAACAGCCATGAGGATTCGAAGCCCACATGGGTGCCGCCAGCTCGCCTGGTCCTGGGAGGAGCCGTGGGCTGGGACCCGGGACCACAGGGGTCCAGACCTTGGTTCTGCATCCACCCACTTGTGTGTTTGGGGGCGTGTGAATACTTTCTCCGGAGCAGTTTCACAGCAGGGGCCAGACTTAGTCCTGGGGCCTCAACACCCGTGCCAGCGTTGCTTCCCTCAGCCTGCCTCTGTGCTGGGATTTGCTGCGTAGGCTCCACCCCAAAGTTTGACTGGAGAGTCTTTGTAATCAGCAGCCGGATCGGTATCAGAGAGATGGCAGGCGTGTACCTCTTCTGAAAGCATCTGCTTTAGGTGGAGCAACGAAAGTGGCTTTGCCTCTGACATTGCTCTGCTTTGTTTCTTCCTGTGCTGGATAAAGCCTGGTCATTTCAATTGCAGGGACCTGCTGCATTTCATCGTTCCACTGATCAACCCGACAAGTGTGCATTGAGCACCGAGTGTGTGCAGAGCATTGTGCGAAGTGGGGATATAATAAAAACAAGCAAGATGTGGTCTCTGCTGTTATGCATCCTACAGTCTGGGGGCTATATGTATATCAAAACTTACGCAGATCATTATTTAATATTAGTTGTGATAAGTGCTGGCAAGGAAAAATCAAGGTGCAATTAAAGAAAACACTAACCTAGTCCTGTGCACCTGGAAAGGCTTCCTGGAAGAGGTGTCAGTTAAGTTGAGAATTGAAGGGTGGATAGGAAGGGTCCAGATAATTGGGGGTGGGGGGCGGGGTGAGGGAAAAGGTCTCAGGCATAGAGAACAGTAAATGCAAAGACCTGGACCAGTCGGGGTTCCAGTGGGGAAGAGCTGGCACGCCCCGAAGAGAATTTAAGGAAGGGGCTTTTGACTAAGGGCGGGGCAGGGTCAAGGGAGGCAGCCAGGGGCTGTGAAGCACCCAGGGACAAGTAACAGCAGCAGGCAGTTCCCCCCCCAACCCAGGAGGCGAGGGCAGGGAGGGGAATGGAAGGGACCCCGTGAGGGCAGAAGTTGGGGGCAGGGCTTGCCCACAGGAGCTGTGTTCCCTGCCAGCTTCCCAAGCAGAGGAGCCAGGGTGTGACTGCGCCCTCTCTCCTCTCACTGTCTCCTCTCCTGCCATGCCTTCTCTTGGTTGACCCCAACTGGAAGCCCGGGGGAGGATGGGGAGCCTCTCGTGGTGCTGTCCACAGTTGTCCTCTGGTGCCACTGCAGAGGGACGGAAGGCGAGAAAGTGGACCTGCAGGAGGAACAGAATGACCAGGCTGGCCAGGGAGGAGAGCCGGGGCTTCTAAGGAGCTGAGAAGGACTCGTGGGAAAGCACAGCGCGTGAGCCCAGAGAGAGAACTGAAACAGTACCTGCTAAGTGCTTACAACTCAGTCCTCACAGGGCACCAGGAGATGGCTACTGTGATTCAGTTTTATAGATGAGGAAACTGAGGCTCAGAGAGGTTAAGCAGCTTGCAGAGCAGATAAATGGTAGAGCCGGGATTTGAATCCAGGCAGGCTGGTTCCAGAGTCCATGCTTTTAGCCGCTAAGCTCTTAGCTCAGCCGCCCCCTCCCTTAGGCATCTCGCGATCTCTTAGTCAGGGTCCAGAGTGTGTGGGGTCTTGTGGGATTTGGGCTTTTCCTGACAACGGTGGAAACCAGTGAAGAGGGTTAAGCTTGGAACTTCGGCAGTGCAGGATTTTGAGCAGGTCGCCCTGGCTTCTTGCAGTGATGCACATGGGGACGATGGCAGTGCGCAGGGTGAGAGGAACGCAACCTGCTGATGGACCTGACGGGAGGCAGTTACAGAAAGGGGGTGTCAAGGCTGATCCCCAGGTTCTGGTGTGAGCAATTCGGTGGGTGGTGCTCGTTATGGGCTGAACGTTTGGTTCCCCCGAATTCCTGTGTTGAAACCCTAATCCCCAATGCGATGGCTGTTTGGAGGTGGGGCCCTTGGGAGGTACCTAGGTCATGAGGGAGGAAGCTCACAATGGGATTAGTGCCCTTGTGAGAAGAGTCACAAGAGAGCGGCTCCTCTCTCTGCTCTCTGCCACGTGGGGTCACAGCGGAAGGCTGCCGTCTGCAGACCAGGAGGGGGCTCACCAGGGAGGAACCGAGGCTGCCAGCACCTTGATCTGGGACTTCCTAGCTTCCAGGACTGTGAGAAATAAATTTCTGCTGGTTAAGCCACCCAGTTTGTAGAATTTTGTTGTAGCAGCCAGCATGCACTGAGACAGTGGTCCTTTGTCAAAGAGGGCAAGAGAAGTAAGGTGGTTTGGCCTCCATTCTTGGGTGGGTTGATCCTGAGTTCAGTTTGGATGTGTTGAGTTTGACTTTCTTTGGAGGCCTCTAACAGTGACTTCAAGTGTTCGTTTGGCTGTGCATCTGGGACTTAGAAGAAAGTTCTGTGTTCTAAAAATAACTGTGTCGTCATACTCTGGATGGTAGATAAAGTTGTGAAAATGAATTTGAGTGTGTGTGCGTGTATTTCTTGGTAGCTGTGAGTACCTGGGTTACTGATGTGTCTTCACGGGCAAGAAATATCCAGTGCATCAGGTGAGCCCTTCATTGTGTCTGAGTGGGAGATGAGATGAAAAAATTCCTTGTGGCTCACAGAATGCTTAAATTGGTATAATGAAATGATTCTTTACTAGGTGTTTGAAAATTTATATCACCAAACATTCTATAAATGGTGGGTTTGATGGAAAGTGAGTTTAATTCCATAAAAGGTCAAGTTTATTTTTGAGTTATGAATTGAATTTTTTATAACATAGCTTTTTTTTATTAGTATTTATTATTGATGTGGTGGATCTGATGAAGGGAGAGGAGCTCTGATTGTCCCTGTAGATTCCCTTTATTTAGTATTTGCTCTCTGTACTCAGAAGGAAGGTTGAAATATTGAACATCCTTCCGCCATCTGTTCTCTTGTCCTTGGATTACGTGGGGTAACTTTATGTGTGTATCTTATGTGAACTTTGGGAAGATTTTATTTGGCCCTCTGAGAGGAATAAATGTCAGAGCCTGGCTGTTTTTGTCAGTGCACTTTCAACTGAAGATAGAAGAAACCTAGCTCAAAGTGGCTTAAAGGGAGTTTACTGGCTCATGTAACTGAAAAGTGCAAGGACAGCCTCAGGTCTGGCTGGATCCAGATGTTCAGGCAGTGTGGCCAGACAGCCATCTCTTTCTACCTACTACCTCTGCTTTCCTCTGTCTGTTTCACTCTCAGGCAGGTGGTGGACTTTTACAACACTTATTCCTTAGTGAAAAGAGAGCTGGGTTCAACTCTCCCTGACAAGTCTTCGGTCACAGGTCTGTTTGTGAACCAGTCACCTGTGGCCAGGGGATGGGATATTCTGATTGGTTCGGTTGGGTCACATGTTTCCTTCTTGGACCAATCACCCTGTCCAGGACACAATCCTTTGATTGGCCACATACTTACCAATCCCTAAAGCCCAGGGTGGAGTCAGCTCAACCTGAACTACCTGGACTGAGCATGCGCAGCTCCCGACAGGAAGTCCAGGTGCTGCATCAGGGGAAGGGCATGGATGCCAGGCAGGCGCTGCACTGGGAGAGGGGCATGGATACCGGGCAGGCGCTGCATCGGGAGAGGGGCACGGATACCGGGCAGATGCTGCATCGGGAGAGGGGCATGGATGCCGGGCAGGCGCTGCATCGGGAGAGGGGCACGGATGCCGGGC